>NC_142760.1:10174471-10224471 GCF_054948205.1 Urtica dioica subsp. dioica | reverse complement strand
ATGGCCTTACACGTGTACATAACTTGGTTTGAATCTAAGGGATGTAAAGCCTTCTCAGGCTTTACTCTAATACCTCCCCGCAAGCTAGACATACTGCAACATGTTTAGCTTGGAGATCAAGTAATCAAACGTAGGGATATTCAATGCCTTGGTAAACACGTCTGCAACTTGCTCTTCAGTTGGTGCATATCTGACCTCCACGATCTTGGCAGCCACCTTCTCTCGAATGAAATGAGCGTCTACTTCAATGTGCTTTGTACGCGCATGGAACACTGGATTGGAGGCTAAAGAAGCGGTTCCCAAGTTATCACATCAAATCACCGACGGTTGTTTGTCAATAGCCACATTGAGCTCTTTGAAGAGAGATTTCAGCCATACAATCTCTACTATTGTTGCTGACAGAGCTCTATACTCAGATTCTGTAGAGCTTCTAGTTACTACTTCTTGCTTTTTGGAGGACCAGGTGATGAGGCTATCACATAAGAATACACACAGGCCTGTAGTGGATCTGCGATCATCCAAGTTCCCAGCATAGTCAGCATCAGAGAACGTTGTGAGGTTGAGTAGTGGTGCTGGTGTGAAACGAATGCCATGAATTCTAGTTCAATCTAGGTATCTCAATAGCCTTTTGCAGGCATACCAGTGTTTTTCAGTGGGGGCCTGTAAGAACTGGCTTAGGCGATTTACTGTGAAGGCTATATCAGGTCTGGTCATGGTCAGGTATTGTAAGGACCCAACTGTGCTTCTGTAGAGGGACGGTTGGCTAAAAGGTGAACTGTCTGTTTTGTGAATTTTGTGGCTTGGACATATTGGTGTGGGACAAGGGGTTGCATTTGACATGTCAGTTTTGTTAAGGAGGTCTCTGATGTATTTTTGTTGAGTAAGATTGAGGCCATGTTTGTCTCGGGAAGCTTCAAACCCAAGAAAGAAGTTTATGGGTGTTGGGGAATCAAGTGGGTATCAGACACGAACAATCGCTCTGATACCACTTGTTGATGGATCGAGCTCGCATCGGACACGAACGATCGCTCCAATGCGACTCGTCTGAGATGATTCCACCATATAACCATATTAATGCGGAAAAATAATTAATTACGCTAATCATAAGCTAATTAAATTATGGTTATAATTAACAAGATCTAGTTATGTTTAATTAATTTAATTCACGAGAGCATATAAGTCAAGCAACCGATATAAGAGTAAACGAGTACTTACATTGATTTTCGGTTCAGCTACAGAACGCTCAAATCCAATCGCGTACTCCTTGCGTCGTCTTGATGAAGGACTCGAGGATGACACCTTAGTCTTCCGAAACGTAATCTCCGAGACGAATAAGAAAGATGAGTGGGCACAGTCTTTATCTCACTAGATCACGAAACTAGGTGTTTCGAGATCTCTCTCTTATTTTACTAAGAATGGAAACGAATTTCCGAGGGGTAGAGAAGCAGAAGTGCACGGCCAAGGAAGGCTAGGATGCACGAAATTTTTCACAAAAAATGCTTATTTTTGCCTTCTCATGAACCCCTATTTATAGTAGTAAAAATGAGATATTCATGGAATCTTCCAGAATATTTTATTTCCTTTTATTGTGTTCACACTAGTGGATTAAATCTAAGCCATTGGATCTCAACAAGTGAATCCTACTTTTTCTCTCATCCATCAGATCAATATCTATGAGATATTATTCTTTTATTTAAATAGAGAATAATTTATTTAGTGAGATAATAAAGGAGAATATATTATTCTCCTAAATATTCTCCTAAATACTTTCATTTAAATAAGGAGAAAATATAGGACAATATCTTATATTTTTCTCTCTCCTTTATTTAAACAACTAAAGAGAAAATATTGGTAAATACTAATTATGTATTTTCGAATTTGATGGCACACGGCCAAGGAGATTTGCGCAAACCCTAGTGCCAAATAACCAAATTCGAATTTTCCATGTGTGCAAGGCCCAATTGCTTAAAACCCAATTAATCATTTATTTACTTGGTCCAACAATAAACAAATAATTAATAATTGTTTATTTACTTGATCAAACAATAAATAAACAATTCTACCATAAATATTTATTTAATTCTGCGAATACCCGTTTTCCAGAATTAATGTTGTCAATCACAATTACAGCAAGTGAGATTAATAATGATAAACATTATTATACGAAAGTTCTTATCCGCCTTTATCAGAGCCGAATCGGGGACTATGGACCTAGTAATAGGAGCTTAACAAATCCGATGAAAAAGACGAAATAGTCCTTTCTCTTTTTCCATCGATTCGTCTAATCTTGGTCAAATACTCCACCTTGTAAGCCAAGACTGAACTCTCCTTTATACTAGAATTATATTTACCCATCGTGATGAGTGTCCACTGATATAGTCAGTTCGTGATCAAGATTCTCCAGGTTCAACCCGTGTCAAGAGAAGTCAATTTTTTCGTTATACTTTTCTTGATACATATCAGCCCTAAGCATTGTTGCTTCCCCAGCGAAAGATTCTTTCGAACGTTACTTACTTCGAAAGTGCTAGCAATCTATCGGTTCTGGAATCAACCCTTAGGTGAGTGAACATTAACCTTCTTTCAGGAAGGCTGGATTCCGTATCTGTAAATCACTTCCCACTCGAATCATGCTCTGAGAAAACTCCCAAGACATAAGCTGTGATTAGCATGAATAGCCTTTTAGCGAATGAGTCAAAGAGCTCAGTAACATAACCCAGTGTCCATGATCACTTCAGGATTTAGATCAAGTCTCACTGTGACCATCATAGTGGCCTCGGTTAGTGTGTCGTAACGGTCCTTAAACGACACATCTACACCAAGACCTGTCCAGGTCGTACACTTACCACAAGTGTAGAATGCTCCCACATAGTGATCAGCCTTCACCTATGTGTTCCACATATATGACTTTAGATATAGCTTTCCAGGCGTATATCAGTCATCGACCATGTTTTAGCACACCGCCCGAACTCAGGTGCCCAGCACGTTACTCAGTTAGATACGGAGGCTATGGAAGATAGTTGTTATTGATTCTAATTGTTTAGAACTCAACCCACTAATCATATAATGCTAATAAAGTAATCTTATTATCGAATTTAGTAATCATTATCTTCAAGTGGGCAATATTTCCAACAATGGGACCTAAGGTTTTGAGAGTGAATGATTTTTCAAGGTCAGAGATGGCTTTGTGAATGAGGCTTGGGTTGTTGCCAGTGACTAATATGTCATCTACATATACTAGTAGTAGTATGTAGACTGAGTTTTTGTTGTATATAAAGAGAGAGGAATCTAACACAGAGTTTTTGAACCCCCAAGCCAGTAGAGTTGTACTTAGCTGATTATACTAGGCTCTTGGTGCTTGTTTTAGGCCGTAGAGTGCTTTGTGGAGTTTTCACACCATGTCTGATTTGTTGTTGTTGATGTAACCTTGTGGCTGAGACATGTAGACTGTTTCGTGCAGGACTCCATTCAGAAAAGCATTGTTGATGTCGAACTGTTGAATTTCCCAGTTGTAGGTCACAACCAGAGTGAACAGAATTTTGAGAGTTGAAGGCTTGATGACAGGACTGTATGTCTCAAAGAAGTCCACTCCAGCTGTTTGTTGAAATCCCTTTGCCATAAGTCTGGCTTTCAATTTGTCTAGAGTGCCATTTGCCTTGTATTTGACTATGAATACCCACTTGTTGTCCACAATGCTCATTGTTGGATCATAAGGGACAAGTGACCAGGTCTTGTTCTTCATGAGAGCTAGATATTTTGCATCCATTGCTGCCTTCCACTCAGGGTTAGATAAAGCATCAACAGTAGACAGAGGTTCCTCTATTATATTGTATACAGATGATACAACAATGAAGATTTTTGGTTTTGCAATGCCTGATTTTAGTCTTGTGATCATTGGATGAGTATTTTCAGTTTGTGTGGGTGGCTGGTAAGGGACACGTTGTAGGCTGTTTGGTTCTGTGTTTTCTGGACTGGGTTGTGAATTTGGTTGAGGACTGACAGGTGTTGGGGGTGGTGATGGCAGAATTGGGTGAGACTGTGATGCATGGACTGTGTTTGGTTGTGGTGTAGAATAGTTCACTTGGGTTGGTGATGGTTTTTCTGTGAGGGGATATAGAGAGATAGGAAAGGGTGTTGGTTGAGTGTGTGTGATGTTGGGACCACTGGGTACATCCTGTTGCACAAGAGAATTGTATGGAAAAGAGGACTCATTGAAGATGACAGCTCGACTGATGTAGACACGTCCTGACTTACTTAGACACCTGTACCCCTTATGAGAATGACTGTAGCCTAAGAAAACACATTGCTCATACTTGAACCTAAATTTGTGAGAGTTGTAAGGTTGTAGATAGGGATAGTAGGCACATCCAAAGGTTTTAAAAAATATGTAGTCAGGGGATCTTTTGAAGAGGGTTTCATATGGAGAGAGTTGGCACAAGGTGTGTGTTGGCAACCTGTTTATTGTGAAGGTAGCAGATACAAAAGAATCCCACCGAAAGAGTAAGGAAGTTTGGATTGTGACAAGAAGGTTAGGCCAAGTTCTGAGATGTGTTGATGTTTTCTTTCAATTTTTCCATTTTGTTGATGAGCACGAGAACAATGGTGTCTAAAGACAATGCCTAAGGAATTGAGAATGGGTTTGAGAGGTCTAAATTCACCACCCTAGTCTGTTTGGACACTTTGTAGCTTGGTTTATGAAGATATATTAGATAAATATTGATGATTTATGGTTAACCGCTGTTAAAGTCGGAGTTAATGACTTCAAAAAAGAAAAACCTAAAATTAAATGTACTAGACAAAAAAAGGAAGACCTGCCAAATCAGAGATTTATTTAAGTCTCATTACTGCAAGTGCAAACCACCATATAAACGTCAAAACTTAAGCCTATAAAATAATCATTTTGGGGGACTCGTGAGTCGTGACTAAAAATAAATAAAAATAAATAAAAATAAAATAAATAAGCACATGTGAGGGGACATATCAGCGTATACAGCACCGTGTCACTTTCGTAATTTCCCGCCAAAGACGAGACCTTTATTGGTCATTCACTCATTTGACTATCTCAATTTCTCTGCAACTCTAAGCTGAAAAAGGAAAGAAAAAAATAAAATCTCTAAAATTTCCCGCTTAAAAGTCCCTCCATTTTCCCTCTCCGAAAATTTTCTCACTTCAATTCATTTCCCTGAAAATCCCAAACCGCCATTCTAGGGTTTCGCTTCTCTCAGTCAAGGCGACCAAATGCCTGACCTTGGAAACCTCTCAACTCTCGGCCTAGATTGCTCCACGGCGACTCTCAACTCGCCCGCCGACACGTCCGATCCCAGCGCGGCCGTCGCCGCCGTGACTTCCAACTGCGATTGGAACCAGAGCTTACAGTCTCCCACACCAGCCGGGAACGGCGTCAAGAAAGGCGGAGAAATCAAAGTTTTCCGGCGGAAAACAGTCGGAGCGAACGGAAAAATCAAGAAGGCTTCGAGTGCTAAGACCTTGTACGATCATGTCAGAGCTTGGGCGGAAAGGAAAAAGGAATCAGGCGTTGCCGAGTCACGGTGCTCCCTTCCGTTCCTCGTCGGGGCAAAGAAAATGGTAAAATGTGAAATGTATTTTGTTTTCATGCGGTCGTAAATCTGAAATTGTGTCTCTTTGTTGTTGTTTAATGTCTAAAGATTATATAATATTTCGAGTTCGTTCAAGAAAGTGTTTAATTATGCTGATATTTTTTCTATCTCGTGGCTTTTCATCAGAAATTGTTTCCTTAGTTGATATCAAGGTGCTCTGAAATTAGAAGATATTTTCATCTAGGGCTTTGTTTCCTGAATTGTCACTGCTTGGTAATATAGGCGATTGGCAGAAAATATGTATGTACGGACTGCGTTTCTTGTGAAAGTCTTGGTTCAGAATTAATTTTCTGATAACTTCTTGCTGGTGTAGTTTGCATTTCTTATGGGTTCTTTATTGCCATAAGGCGATTGGCAGAAAATATATATGTACGGACTTGGTTTCTTGTGAAATTCTTGGCTCAGAATTGATTTTCTGATAAGTTCTTGCTGGTATAGTTTGCATTTCTTAGCGAAAAAATAAACTTTAATCCTGGTATAATTTGATATTTATGTTCTTATTTGAGACTCACAACTAAGTTTGGATTCAGGTTGAATGCCTTCTTTGCCACTCTGTAATCTATCCGGGGGAGGAGGTGAAATGCTCTGTTCGTGGCTGTCGTGGAACCTATCACATTAAGTGTGTAGAGGATAGTTTAAAAGGCAGTTGTCTGACAAAGTTCAAGTGCCCACATCATGTGAGTAAAATGACCAATGTTATATGCTTTATTGTTGTAAAGAAATTCAGTTGATAATTTTGTTTTTTTTTTTTTTTTTTTTTTTTTTTTTTTGTTTATTTGACTGCCCTTCTGTTGGACCAAAAATAACCAGTGTCAATTGAGCACTGCTGCTGGTGTTTACTTTTGGTTAGAAGTTCTTATAAAAAACTTCTGTTTAGAAGCAACTATAACTACCATTATTTATAATTATGTGAATTATATGTTGAGCTTTCGCGATAATCGTGGATTACATTTTGATTAAATTCATCCATGCCTCTTAGAACATATTTTTATATCTATCAGTTTGAACTATATTTGCATTATTATGTTTCGTAGGTATGCGCTGTTTGCAATCACAAAACACCACATTGGCGGTGTGTTAGATGCACAGTCGCGTCGCATATGAAATGTGCCCCATGGGTTGACGAGGTTATAGGATTGAAAGACCAACCCTCCCAAGCTATTTGTTGGAGGCACGATCCAGATTGGCGGCTGGATGGGAAGGTTTCTTCTTTCCTTTATTCTGTGTTGATTAGTTATCTTTCTGATATATGATGCTGTGAATTACTGGTAGCCGAAGCTAACTAAATCTCGTCCTAGACATCAAGCATACATATATATATATATATATATATATATATATATTTGTAATTTATGCCTGAAGACTTAAAGATTTACCCTTGAGTAGAGTACAAGCAAAGGAGTACTCTGTGCGACATACAAACAACTCCAAAATCCTATCACAGAACTGATACTAAAGAAGAGATCATGTGTCTTGACATTATGCAATTTTTAAAATCTGATTGTGACTGAAAGGGATGATCATCGTTCTGCTCATACTTTGTTTTATATCCCCTATAAAAGGGAAAAATTAATTTAGATGTGATTGCATTCTAAACAGTTCATATTTTCTCCATTTTATGTTAAAAATAAATTATTGTAAATATTATGGTATCATATTTGAGATATGTGTGTATGTGTGTGTGTGTGTGTGTGTGTGTATGTGTGTGTGTAGAGTTCCATAAAATGTCTTATTCTGGGTTCGTTCATCTTTATTTTTCATTGATAAGCCTTGATAACAGGACTGACGTATTGGTTGAATGAGCAGAATGAAGCTTCAACAAGCAGCATAGAGGTCAGATTTTGTTAAAGCTCTGCTAACACAATTGCTTTACATATGCATACATAAACATCTAAAGTACTCATGTTGTACATGCCACCCCATGAAAAATCATTTACCAAAAGTGTTCTTTCTTTCCTTGCTCTAGTGTGATTGAAAATCACTAACTTTAATTTGGATATAGGAAATTTTCCGTCGATTGCCACTGCCTTACGAGAACGAGGAATTCAAGATTGACCTTACATGGAAAGATGCCGAGAATGATGGGCTTCCAACTTATACTCACATTAAGCGTAGTATCCTTACTGCGTATCTGCTATATTCTTACCAACTTAACGTGGTCATTGAGTCAACTTGTTTCTTTATCCATACTGGTGAAATAATTTAGAAACAAAGAATAATAATGAATGCACACATTTGTAAAGATATGGGCTAAATTATTGTATACTCATTTTTCAAATTGATGTTGTTAATTGCACCCTTGACAATATTTAGATATATACCTTGTCAAAAGAAAGCGCGATGATTCTGATGATGGAGTTGGTTGCACAAGTTGTAGCTCGGAATGCTCTGAGGATTGTGTTTGCAGGTGATTTTGAATATCAAATACTATGCTCTTCTAATAGTTGATGCACTTTTCAAAAGATATGAAATTTTATCTGTGTTGACAAAACACGTAATTTATGTATTTATTTATTTTTTATTTTTTATTTTTTTGTGATGTGTGATCTCCTTGTGCTATCTGCTCTTCTATGTTTACAGCAGTTCAAATTCTTTCCTGTATAATGGTCAGCTCAATCTTTTTTTGCTTGTACTTTGTTCTGTGCTTGTTTAGAATTGTAAACTTTTTGTACCTCTTGAAAGTCCTTTCCTTGAAGTTTATTGTACTGTTTTAAATACCTACCTTATTGTAAATAAAAGCCCACCTTACATAGTTAGACAAAGCGGCAACAGTCCAGTACTAAGTCTTTTGTATATACTCTTATCTAATAGGGTTCAATACATAAGTTGCTCGAAGGCTTGCCGTTGCTCAGATGATTGCAAGAATAGACATTTTCGTAAGGAGAAGAAGATCAAAATTGTAAAGGTGGTATTAGGAATTATCACGATGGACATTTATGCATTCTAAGAATCTTTTACTTTGATGAATCTGAGTTCTCAAGTATTCTTGACAGACTGAACTTTGCGGGTGGGGAGTAGTGACAACTGAATCTATAGACAAAGGCGAGTTCATTGTTGAGTATATTGGTGAAGGTATGCAATTCATTTCTCTTCATATTGTTCAAAATAAGGATTCCATATGTTCTTTCTAGGCATGTTAAAGTATATTTGCTTTTATCTTGACTACAATAACGAGGTTATTTGAGATTTGAACCATGTTCAGTATACAAGGAGAGTTTTGTGGGGGCGCATGAAAATGATTTATTTAAAAAAAATGATAATCGATTTGTAATCAGGAGATTCAGTCAGTGTCTGTTCTCTTGTCTGCACTCGATAATCTCGGCATCTTGGGCTGATGTGGATTTTTATTATAACGTAGTTCAAAGTTTGGACTGAAGAATGAAGTCCCGGTCATTACGTTTTCGATATACAGAAACATAAATTCAAAGAAACAAGAATTTTTTAATTAGAAAACTTTTTATTTTAGAATTACAAAACCTTCCTCCATCATAGCTTAACATGTCAAACCAATGAACAGCTGAAAACATGAAATGTTGTTTGGAAAACGAGAGTAAAATTGACTATGGATATTCCTCCTTTATAGAGTAGCTCAACCTTGATCAGGCAAAAGTATAATCAGAGCAAAATGATATCTCAGCGGTGTGCTTTCACGTATAAGAGTCGCAGCTTCTTAATATTATGCAAATTTATTTTCTACACAAGATCTCATGGTTTGACTTTTAAATTTCGTTATTGATTGTTTATGCTTCTACGATCCACCAGTCCCTTCACAAGTTTTCGTATTGGTGTTTTCAGTTATTGATGATGCTGAGTGTGAACGAAGGCTGTGGAAAATGAAGCACCAAAACGTGCATAATTTCTACATGTGTGAAATCCGAAAGGATTTCACAATTGATGCAACTTTTAAAGGGAACACGTCCAGATTTTTAAACCATTGCTGTGATCCGAACTGTGTCCTCGAAAAGTGGTTAGTACACTGTTGTGTTATTGCAATTAGCATCCTGTACTAGGCTAATGAACTTTTTCAGCAGGTCAATCTTATTTGAAAATAATTGCTATTTTTTATTCCTTTTCAGGCAAGCTGATGGGGAAACACGAGTAGGTGTATTTGCCGCTCGAGCAATTAAAGTTGGAGAACCATTGACGTATGATTACAGGTATGCCAAAATCTGTTTTGACTTCTGTTTTTGAACCATAAAAATGGTCCATTAGGTATAGCCATATTTACAGTTTCACATTGTTATATAGCTAACGTTTCGCAAATCTTAGATAAATAGCCACGTCCATGTATTTACACGTGTAAATTGAAGTAAATACCCTACCTTTTTATTTCAATGAAAGGGCAATCCAGGAATGTCACGTCATCTTTATGGTCATTTACCTAAAATTTACGAAACGTTGGCTATATAGCAATCCTAAACATTTTAGTTGGCTAGTTACCTAATTTTTTGTTCAAATATCTGTGCGACTTATGCTGATCTGTTTCCGCCAATTTTTTTTTCTGCAAATGATAATTTTTATTTTGTATTATCACTCAGTGAATTGAATTCATGTCTTGTTACTAATCGCAACAACAAATTGTGTGACCGCGCATTTGTCTGTAGGTTTGTGCAATTCGGACCTGAAGTGGCTTGCCATTGCGGTGCTTCTAATTGTACAGGCTATCTCGGGACGAAAAAGAAGATAGATAAGATAGAAGTGAAGCCAAACAAGGAAATGAAGCTATCTTGGGGCACTAGACGGCGAAGAAATTCTATTGCTTACACAGGCATTATAACACCACGACCATTTTTATCGCGCCTTCCATTCTTGTCCATTGCGTCAGAAATTATGGAATTCAACCTGGAATAAAAAAAACCACATCTCATCAATTGTTTAAAATTCATTAGACTGCCGGGTATCGTACATTCAACTCGTAATTTGTATGTACTTCTTTCTATAGACTAGACATATCATGAGAAAACTAGGTGATCACATATGCAGATGTTCTTATAGGTCTTTGTAATTGTACATGTACTATTTTATCGTTGATGTCTGTTCCGTATATTTCTTTGATCGTTTACAGATCGATAATGTGTATCTGATTACGGCACGCTTAGCTTTATGTTGAGGAATTTGACATTTTCTATCCTGTATTACCTAATGAGGCATAAAAGTCTAGACCACAGATGAACTCAGTTTTGTCTGCTTGGTTGTGTTTTCTGGCCCAACTGAATAAAAAGTTAGCTGTTTTTTTTTTTTTTTTTTTGCTTTCATGACTGCTGAACTCTATATACGCAATGAATTCAACCCAAGTGATTCGTTATAAAATTGAGAGAACACCCTTCTAAGTTTAATCAAATAGTGAAATGTTACCTTCATAATATACGTTTTTATATATATCACTGTCCTTTATTTGTCTATCGTTAGATTCACTTATGATTTATTAATCTTAAAAATCTATAATATTATCTGGATGGGTATCTGGTGCGACTTTTAGGTGTGACATGTCACACTTAATACCCTTCCGGATCATAAAATTGAATTTGTAGTAGTGAATTTACTAAAAAAAATTAAGAGAGAATTAGACTTAGCCTAATTAGATTTCCTATGTTAAAATTTTAGCCAAAAGTATCCACTAATTAAAAACGTAGCTCAATTAGGATAATATATGTATGTGTTATACTACGAGAGTTAGGCATGAGTTCTATAATTTTAAGTGTGGTGGACTTTTTCAGATTGATCTATTAACTTATCAAAATTTAGCAATTGGCTATAATTTGCGCCTTAATTGATCAAAATGAGCATAATCAGAGTAAATATTATCACCATTGTTAAAAGAATTATATATTAATTGATATTTTTTTTACATTGACTTATGCTTGTTAATTACTAAAATAATATAACAGATAGTATTATATTAAGTCTTTTTAGGAGGCAATTGCGGCCCAACGTTTTAGAAATATTTGTTAATTAGTCAATCCTTAATGCAATAAGACAGAATTATTATTATTTTTTCTCCCTCATTCTTTGCCAAAAATAAGTTAAATGAAAATAATTTATCTATACCTAAATACTCTCTCTTCTCTCTCTTTTCGTTACATTTTTAGCCATGACAGAGGTGAAAAAAACAGCTATCACCGACCATTAGTTAAAGCAGAAATCTATTAATAGTTTTTAATGACTATAAAGCTTCTAATGTTTTTACCTCTGTCCATGGCTAAAAACTGTGACGAGAGAGAGAGAGAGAGAGAGAGAGAGAGAGAGAGAGAGAGAGAGAGAGAGAGAACTAAGATCCTAATAATTAGTGATTTCGAATAATAAATTAGATTTTATTAATTTCGAAAATAAATTATATTAGCTAATTAATAAGGGTAAAAATGGTATAAATAATGTGCCACATAAGCAGAACGGCTAGAAATAAAAAATAAATCTGAAATGTATGACAAAATGAAATTCTTAGATTTGAGCATACTTAGTCGGTTACAAATTTCAAAATTGTATAACTAACTTTTAAAACGTGCGTCACATTTCATATATCACTCGCATTTGGTTGACCTGTCCCGATATAAGGCGCTCAGTGACTGGCTACAGCGTTTTTCTTGGAGGTGCTCTGGTTGCTTGGAAATCGAAGAAGCAAAATACTGTTTCCCACTCCTCATCTGAGACTGAGTATCGAGCTCTTGCTGCTGCGGCCAGTGAAGTCTTATGGTTGAAGCAGCTTCTACCAGAATCAACAAAATAAGAGTTTGGGGCGAACCGGGGTTTGAAAGCAAACTTCTCCTCAGGTCATTGAACGATGCCGACAACCTGATTGGGAGCAGGAATAATGATTTAATTATTTGTTATCTGAATTGAATTATCTTTTTTTTTTTATCCGAGGTTTACTTTCATGACTTCAAAGTCCCAGAACACAACCCTTTTCTTTTGTTCTGCGACAACCAAGCCGCTGTGCACGTTGCTACTAATCCTTCGTTTCTTGAGCGCACTAAGTACATCGAAGTTGATTTGTACTTTGTCCGAGATCACTTACAACTGGGTGATTTCAAACTTCTACCTGTGCGAACACACCATCAACTAGCTGATGCGTTTACAAAACCAATTCCAGCTCCGGCCTTCTCCTCTATTATGTCCAAGCTGTCCTTGAAAGATCTTTTTTACCCTTCTTCAAGTCCGTCTTGAGGGGGAGTATTGAGAGAAGTTCATTTAGTTGTTTTGGTTTGTGTTTGTTAAGTAGTGTAGGAAGCAAGTTATTTGTTTGCTTTATTTTTCTTCTTGTCGTTTTACGTACTCGGTGTAAACTACTTATCATTGCTTTACACGAGTTAATTAGTTAGTTATTACTGTTTATATATCTTATATCTGAGTTCTTTTTGGGTTAATGAGAAAAGTTTATTCTTTCTTTTTCTTCTTTGTTTCTCACTGATCTCTTACGAAGCTCATCGTAAAAACAAAAGATATTGAAGCATAGTCATTCTGAGTATTTGAATACACTTTTTTTTTTGCTTAATTCGTGTAATTTTTTTTTTTATAAAATGGATGTACAAAAGTTGTATATTATTTAGTGTTAGATTCAATTCTGACTTATATTTATATGCGATTTGTGTATATGCGATTTGTGTAAGATAGTTGTTCTCCCTTTTAAATGTTCTACCCTAATTGTGATACAAACCGTAAAAAAAGAAAAGAAAAAAAAAGTACGGACAAAAGCTAGGAAACTAATCTGAATCTGTGAGGTGCAAAGAGTCACTACATTCCTCAGCACCGACGCTTAAAAGCTCAAACGTTCATAAATTAAAGAGCTACAGTGTTCCTCTTCGTCTCTCCTCCGTTTTCAAATCAATGGGAACTCTCAATAACGGTACGCAAATTCTCAATCCTCTCTTTCATTACTCAAATCACTTTTTTTTTTTTTTTTTTTTTTTTTATTATTAAGCTTCCGAATCTTTTTTCCGCGAATTCTCGCATCAAAATATTCCGACAAGTTCACGATAATGATAACGATCAGACTAGATCTCGCGAAACCCGTACCCTAATCCAAGTGACCTCCAATTTCCGTTAACAGAATCCGAGTCCCAATCATTCCTCGCTGACAGATCATCGAAGGTCTTCGTCGCCGGACACCGCGGTCTCGTCGGTTCCGCCATCGTACGGAAGCTCGAATCCCTAGGCTTCACGAACCTCTTGCTCCGAACCCACGCCGAGCTGGACCTGACTCGCCAGAGCGAAGTCGAGTCCTTCTTCGCCGCCGAGAAGCCGGAATTCGTGATCCTCGCGGCGGCGAAGGTCGGAGGAATCCACGCCAACAAGACCTACCCGGCGGATTTCATCGCCATAAACCTCCAAATCCAGACGAACGTGATCGACTCTTCTCACCGCCATGGCGTCAAGAAGCTCCTCTTCCTCGGGTCCTCGTGCATATACCCGAAGTTCGCCCCTCAGCCGATCCCCGAGACCGCGCTCCTCTCGGGCCCGCTCGAGCCCACCAACGAGTGGTACGCCGTGGCCAAGATCGCGGGAATCAAGATGTGCGAGGCGTACCGATTCCAACACGGATTCGACGCGATCTCGGCGATGCCCACGAACCTCTACGGCCCGAACGACAACTTCCACCCCGAGAACTCCCACGTGTTACCCGCCCTGATCAGGCGGTTCCACGAGGCCAAGTCCCGGGGCGACCCGAGAGTCGTGGTTTGGGGGACGGGGTCGCCGCTGAGGGAGTTTCTCCACGTGGACGACCTCGCCGACGCTTGCGTGTTCCTGATGGAGAGCTACGGCGGGGCCGAGCACGTGAATGTCGGGAGCGGGAGCGAGGTTTCGATCCGCGAGCTGGCGGAGATGGTGAAGGAGGTCGTCGGGTTCGAGGGAGATCTCGTGTGGGACCCGTCGAAACCCGACGGGACGCCGAGGAAGCTCATGGATAGCTCGAGGCTCGCTGGGTTGGGTTGGTCGCCCAAGGTCTCCCTCCGGGAGGGTCTCGTCGATACGTACAAGTGGTACTCCGAGTATGTCAAGCAATGAATGTGAGTTTGTTTATATGTTTTGTTGTTTTGTTTATTCGAATAATAGTATGCGATTCGGCGCTTTGTATGTGTCTATGTGAGCTTGAACACAACCAGTTCCGTTCTTTTTGGTATTATTACTCTGTTTCTTTCGTCTTTTTTTGCTACTGAAAGAATAATAACATTGAGCAATTCATGTACCAAATATTAACCGGGATAAGCAGTCTTTTATACGTATCATGTTTGAAGTGTGTGGTCTTTTATTTCGTACATATCATATAGATATGGCGTTTGCTGTTGTTATATATTTGGGGAAAAATGACTAGACGAATTCGATAGAGATTGGGACTTCATTAGAGCCCAAAGGGACCAGTAGCCAAATCGGCTTTAAGGAGTTCACAGATACATTGGGGCGGTTCTCGGAGCCGAGTAGCATGATAACAAGGAAATACACTTTTTTGAGCAAGAGAATGGGCTACTTTGTTGCCATCGCCTGCCTTCGTTCGCCACTCTATCTTTTGACCCGAGGAGAGAGATGACAGTCTTGGAGTCGGACTCGATGACACGGAAAGTATTTCCACTTCTTTGCAAACTAGATGCCCTCTCAAATCGCTGACAGCTCGACTCCCAGAATCAACGGTGTTTTCAGACATGTCCTGCTGAAAGCTGCGACAAAACCTCCTAATCTGTCACGGATATTGTTTTAGCGGAAAGGCTGCATCGACATTTACTTTCCAGGGCACTTCAGTCTTGTTTTAGCATTGCTACTTTTTTTGAAAAATATTAATGAAAAATTAATAATATTGACCCCGCACCAACATTTACAGGAACCAGCAGTCGTTTTACGGAGAGAGCCAAATTCTCCGTGTCAACATTGGGAGTTAATTTCTTTATTCATGTTGTGATACATTGTATCATGCGGTGATGTATACCGTAAAAAAAAAAGTATCTCGTTGGGTATTTAAGCAATAAATTTTAAAAAAGTATTTTTCATATATATAAATATATATATATATATATATATATATCTATATATATTAAAATGTAATAATAATATAAAGATAAATTAAAAAGTATTAATATTTAATATATTATATTTATTATTTTCATTTTTAAAATTAAATGATCACATGTGATGTCTTTTTTTTATTTTTTTTTAATTTTGTTTTATGTTTGATGAGTAATTATCTAATTTTTAATTAATTAGGTGATAAATAGGAGAATTTATGATAATTAAATTTATCATCTATTATTATCTTGTAATTGTTTGAATATGGATAATACTAAGGAAAAGTAATAAAATAAAGATGATTAATGAAGGAAATAAAGAATAAGGAAAAAAAACGAATTCAGGTTAGAAATCAATAAATGGTGTTATTCGAAGGTTTAAAAGTTATGCAATTTTCGGGAAATGGACACTAGTATTACTAGTTCTCATGTTATTTACCAAAATCAACAAAAATCGTAGTTATGGCACTTTTATCCAACATGTGAGAAATTGCCTAAACTATCACTATTTGATAAAAAAATTTCTCAAATTTCCATCAAAAACTTAATTTGGCCAAAAATACTACTAAGTCACTTGTACAAATACAATAAGAGTAGTAGTGGCCCTGACCATCCGCTTGTTGTCAATGGTGCCCACAAGAAGAGTAGTAGTGTCTATTTATGTACATTTGATGTAATATAGTCTCACGAAGACTCTTGCTTGTAACTGCTGAATAATTAATAAAAGTTGAAACGTTCATTCATTCTTCCTTGTCTGTTTGAAGCTTTATGATAATCTATAGTCTTTAGTCCTTAAACAAACCTAACAACATATGAAGAGACAAATGTAGATTTGCATGAACAAACTCTTCATGGTTTACTTAAAACAATCTGTTCACAATCAAAGGATAAAATGACTATTGATTTCAGTACGATTGTTAGGAGAATCTATGATGTCTGATTATAGCGTGTAGAGAGTTGGAGACTCTATAGTTCTTCTAGGTATCTTCTGAAGGTACTGAATTGACCAGTGCACTTCTAGAGACAGAAGAAGAACAAACCATTTAACTGTTGGAATCGATCTAGGGTTTGAGAAAATAATTAACGCTTCGGTAAGCGGTGGAATTTAAAATTTTTTTTTTTACAAGTAAAACAGTTTTTACTAACCTAGACAAGTGCAAGTACATGTAATTAAAAAACCAATATGAGCTAGAAGTTTACTAACCTTTCTTGAAGCTTGAACTTTGAAGAAGCTTGTGGAAAGTTTGCAACGCTCGTCTCCCCTCGCAGCACGTCTCTCTTTCTTTCCTCGGCACCTCGAGCAACCACGAAAGTTTCTATCACTAAATCACTCGAAAAGAAGGAATCAGTGAGTGGGCACTTTTAAACACTACGACTTAAGAACGAGTCTCGAAGTCGCAGAGCTAAACACTAGGTCGAGTGAGGACCTAGGTGCCAAGACAAGAAAAAATCGAAAATAAACTAGAGAGAGAGAGAGAGGATTTTCAGCCAAAGTTCTAGAGAGAGAGTCTCTCAAATCTCTTAAACTTGGATGAATGAAATGTGAGGAAATGAGGCTCCTATTTATAGGAGAGGTCTCACCTTCAATAAGGTAGTTTCCTCTTCTATAGAATATCACATATTCATGAGCAATTTCCTCTTTTTTCCCTTTGAGACACTCGGCCAACTCAAGCCTTCTAGAAGCCTTGATTTGTTTCCAATTTTGTTCAAGGCCTTGCCTTGTCTCTCACTTGGCCGATTCCCACTTTCCTCTTGGAGGAAATTTGTTTCCTCTTTTTCTTTTGGCAAGTATCTAAATACATTTATGCACAAAATAAACTCTCCTATTTCTCTATTAGGGTAGGCGCCCAAGTCTCTCTAGAAGGAGCTTCTAGAAGCTTCTTCATTTGTTCATGACAACATGAGAAATGCCCATTAAGAATTTTCAATAAACTTCTCATGAAATGAAATTAATTCACAAGGCCCAGTTAATCATATTATGGCCGAGTGACATTAAGTCATCAAATGAACTTGTCAAAATTTATTGACATCCATTTCATCCTTAGTCTCAAAAGACAAAAATACCCTTTCGATAATTTTCGTTCTTGTTTTGACTTAGCTTCCAGTTTAACAATTCCTATCGATGTGATTCGTGACAGTGACCTCATGGACCCAAATGAACAAAGCTTGAGCTAAACACTTGGACTCAAAAGTTCACAAACCTTTTCCAAGTTTAGCTTAATGCCAACTGACTCCACTAAAGAGCTGACACTGAAAATCTCCCGGTTCAAATGAATTTATTTTCTACTCAAGAATTCGACCTAATTATGATGAGCGGATCCACTGAATATTATCTATGTTTACCCTTCATGAATGTCATCAGCTAGTCGGGATTTACTAAATTACCATTTTACCCTTCTAGCTGTTATTTCCTCAACTCCTTTGTCGCTTGTGAATAAGTTAGAAACAATGTATTGACGAGGAGCTAACAAGTCACATTGTTTCATCCAAAAGAGTCAGGACTCAATTTGGACACTGGCCAGTTCATTTATTCACACTCCAAGGAACAAAGCATGAGGTGACATACATTGCATTTCAGCAATCTTGTACATGAATTCCATATGTATGAGAACTTCACAAAGTTACTCATGACAGACTCACAACTTAGTACTTCACCAATAGGCCTTGTTCGGAATCACATAGTGAGTCCGAACTTTGACTTTCTCAAATGAGAATACTAAGGTGTGAAATGGCATGTCTCATTTCAGGATTAAGGTAAGCATGATGCAATTCATACATAGTGACTTCGAGACATAAGAGGTTAAATGGTTTGTTCTTATATTGTCTCTAGAAGTGCACTGGTCAATTCAGTACCTTCGGAAGATACCTAGAAGAACTATAGAGTCCCCAACTCTCAATGCCTCATAACCAGACATCATAGATTCTTCTAACAATCATACTGAGGTCAATAGTCCTTTGACCCTTAGATTGCGAATATAACGTTTTAAGCAAACTACGAAGAGTTTGTTCATGCAAATCTACATTTGTCTCTTCGTAAGTTGTTAAGTTTGTTTATGGACTAAAAGACTAAGGTTTTATCATAAAGCTTCAAACAATCAAAGAATGAATGAACGTTTCAACTTTGTATTAATGAATAAGCAATTACAAGCAAGAGTCTTCGTAAGACTATATGACATCAAATGTACAAAAATAGACACTACTACTCTTCTTGTGGGCACCATTGACAACAAACTCCCACTTGACTCAAAGAAGATGTGAGTAGTCCTACATGCCTAATCCCTCTCGAAGTTGGTCGAAGACCATGTTCGCTAGGGCCTTGGTGAATAGATCTGCCAGAGATCTACTTCACCTCCACGTCTCCGCGTTGCGCGATCTCTCGAATCAAATGGTATTTCCTCTCAATATGCTTAGAGCGCTTATGGCTTCGAGGTTCCTTTGAGTTAGCGATAGCCCCACTATTATCACAATAAAGGGTCATGGGCTCGTGGACGTTTGGAACAACTTCCAAATACTTAAGGAATTTTCTAAGCCATACAACCTCTTTGGATGCTTCACAAGCAGCTACATATTCTGCTTCCATTGTGGAGTCAGCAATGCAAGATTGCTTAATACTTCTCCACACAACAGCTCCACCATTAAGGATGAACACAGATCCCGAAGTGGATTTCCTGGAATCCTTATCCGCTTGAAAATCGGAGTCGGTATATCCCGTCATAGTCAGGTCAGTACCTGAGTATGTAAGCATCAAGTTCCTAGTTCTTTGAAGATACTTAAGAACATGCTTAACAACAATCCAGTGTTCGGGTCCAGGGTTGGATTGGAAACGACTAACTACGCCAACGGCAAAACAGATGTCAGGTCTAGTGCAAAGCATAGCATACATGAGGCTTCCTACGGCAAAGGCGTAAGGAATTTTCCTCATGTCTTCAATCTCTTGTGCAGTCTTGGGAGACTGGTCCTTAGAGAGTGAAACTCCATGCCTAAAGGGTGTTTGGCCCTTCTTGGAGTCTTGCATTGAGAAGCGATCCATTACCTTATCAATATAAGATGCTTGAGATAGCGACAGAGTCCGGTTCTTCCTATCTCGAAAGATTTGGATCCCCAGAATGTACGCGGCTTCTCCTAGATCCTTCATATCGAATTGCTTTGCCAGCAAGACCTTAACCTCAGATAACTTACCCACGTCATTACCAATGAGTAGTATATCATCGACATATAGTACCAGAAACACAACTTTTCCTTCGTGTATTAGCTTGTAAACACAAGGCTTATCTATTGACTGTTCAAAGCCGAAGCTCTTTACAGTTTCATCGAATCTAATATTCCATGACCTAGATGCTTGCTTTAGTCCATAAATGGATTTAAGCAACTCACAAACCTTGGTCTCTTGACCTTTATCCACGAAACCGTCTGGTTGAGCCATGTAAATGCGCTCGTCAAGATTGCCATTCAGAAAGGCTGTCTTGACATCCATTTGCCAGATCTCATAGTCGAGAGCTGCAGCTATGGATAGGAGTATGCGGATGGATTTAAGCATTGCGACTGGCGAGAAGGTTTCTTCATAGTCAATCCCTTCTTGTTGGGTATAACCTTTCGCCACAAGTCGTGCTTTGAACGTCTCGACGTTCCCATCAGGACCCCTTTTCTTCTTGTATATCCACTTACACCCTACGGGTTTAATCCCTTCAGGAAGGTCTACAAGTTTCCAGACATTGTTGACATACATCGAGTGCATTTCAACTTTCATGGCGTCAAGCCAAAGGTTTGATTCAGAACAAGCCATCGCTTGGCTATAGGAAACAGGATCATCCATGTCAGAGACGGCTACAAGAGAGTCTCCATAAGACATGTACCTGTCAGGCTTTTGAGTAGCCCTCCCACTACGTCGAAGTACTACTTGACAAGATTCTGATGAGTTAGGTTGTGTTTCAGTTGGGGTAAGAACAGTTCTTACAGATGAGGTAGAAGCTTCCTCACCCAACTTTACTTCAAGCACAATTTGCTTCTAGGTTTCGCATCCTTCATAAAGTCCTCCTCGAGGAAACGAGCATTCATGCTAACGAAAGTCTTATCGTCCTCGGGACTATAGAAAGTAAAACCTTTGGTTTCCTTTGGATATCCCACAAACAGGCACAATTCTGACCTACTAGCCAACTTGCTAGTCTTTTGCCTCAGCACGTGTGCAGGGCAACCCCAAATTCGGATGCGGCCAAGATTCACTTTACGGCCAGTCCATCGTTCATAAGGAGTACCAGGAACCGTTTTGGACGGAACTTGGTTCAGAATGTAGGCGGCTGTTTCGAGGGCATATCCCCAAAAGGAAAGCGGGAGTGATGAGTAACTCATCATTGATCTAACCATCTCCATAAGAGTTCGGTTTCTTCTCTCTGACACTCCTTTTTGTTGAGGTGTGCCAGGTGCGGTAAGCTGAGAAGCGATACCTTCTTCTTTAAGAAAGTCATCGAACTCTCCAGACATATAATCACCACCTCGATCAGATCGAAGGGTTTTGATCACTTTGCCAGTTTGCTTTTCCACTAAAGCCCTAAAGACCTTAAATACGTTAAAGGTCTCAGATTTGTGTTTAAGCAAATAGACAAACCCATATCTTGAGTAATCATCAGTGAAGGTAACGAAGTATTCATATCCTCCACGTGCCTGTTGGTTGAGCGGTCCACATACATCAGAATGTATTAGTTCCAGCAACTCAGTGGCTCTTCGACCCTTATCGGAGAAAGGTCGCTTAGTCATTTTTCCTTCTATGCAGGATTCACAAGTAGGTAGTGAACCTATTGCAGAGGCTTGGAGTGGACCATCCCTCACAAGTCTCTTAATCCTATCTAGACTGACATGACCAAGTCTTAAGTGCCAGAGTTATGTTGATTTTGTTAGATCGGAGGATTCAGAAAGTTTGATCCTCTTTGGCTCCCTAATTAGATCGTTATCTATTTCGGTGTCTAAAAGAGAAGGTTGAGTGGGATAGATGTAGAAAAGAGCATTCTTCATATATGCATCAGTGACAAAAGAATTATCAGGAAACGAAATACGAATTCCATTCTTAATGAACTTTAAACAATAATCTTGCTCACGAAGACGAGCAACGGATATTAAGTTCTTCCCAAAGGTAGGAACAAAATATACATTATTCAAGTTTAAAGTGTGGTCTTCAAAAGACAGCGTCACGGATCCCACAGCCTTTGCAGACACCAGGCTCCCATCACCCCATTTGAAACAGAACTCGCCTTCCTCTAAGCTTTTGGTTTTCTTGAAACCATTCAAGGAACAACAAATATGGTTAGTAGCAGCGGATTCAAGAATCCACGTTGATACATTATCAGCTACTAAGCATGCTTCGGTAACTAGTACAATACTATGTTCCTTTGCTTTGAGATTGGCAGGACAGTTCTTTTTATCGGCCTTGTGAGGTCTCTTCTTAGTTCCAGAGGCGGAGGCTCTTTGCTCAGTAGCATGTGCCTCTCCTTGATTCCTCTTTCTCTTAGTGAGACCTACAGCAGTGTGAAGTTCCATCATAAGCTTGGTAGCAGTGTACTTTAGCTTGTTTATGGAGTAGTTCATTTTGGAGGTATCAAGAGACGCGGGGAGAGTTTCTAAGATCATATCTATGACATTATTCCCATCAATCTCAGATCCTAGGATTTCCATTCTATTAAGAAAACTAATGATCAGTATCATGAAGTCTCCAACAGAAGTCCTAGCCTACATATGACAGTTCATAAACTGTCGGACTGCTTGTAGCCTTGTTTGACGCCTTTGCCCTCCAAACATCTCAAGGAGATTGTAGAGCATGTCAGCGGCAGTCTCAATGTCACGATGTTGCTCTTTCAGCATATTGTTCATAGATGCCAAGATATAGCACCTCACAATCTCATCGGATCGAAGCCTGGCCGCTAAGGCGTCATTGTCCTCTTGAGTTGAATCATCATTCGTCAGAGGAGGAAACGGGGTGGTGAGTACCCATTTGTGCTTGTTAACGGAAGGTATTATGTCGAGGTTACGTTTCGAATCTACGTAGTTTTCGTTTTCGAGTTTGATCGATGAAAGAAAGATAGAGAGATGGTTGAGAGATATATTACCTATATAAGTTGAAACAAGTTTATGATTAGTCTTTGGTTTAGGATTTAAGTTTTATTAAGACTTTTATAAAATCCAAAGGTGTTATAAACCAAACGATAATTTACTCCCTCAAGAGAAGGCCGCAAAAAATCTCCATTTATAAGTAAATGACACATCATTAATGCTAAGCCAAGATGTCAATACATCTATTTTGACTAGCCACCTTTTAAATTGGTTTGATCACTCACATCCTTTCGCAGAGCCTCAAGGGAGGATTACTAGGGATTGAGCCTAAGTGTGTAACCAACCACTTAGTCCAAAAGATCAGCTTTGAAAAACAATCCCCCAAGGGGAGGCCTTGTCATCATTGCATCACTCTCGGACGTAGCTCATTGAGCAATGATCGAAGCAATAACGCCTTGGAGTACTCACATTTAAGTGAGGGTCGCAAGAGCGGCTCTTAGTCCCACGTTATTGCATCTTTCACTAGTGTTGGGGATCGCGGGTTTCAAACAACGAATATAACCCTCCCACTTAGTTTTTGGAGTTGGTTCATCGACTCTTATAAGTTCGGAAACAAATTTCCTAGTTAGAGAGCGATAGAGCGGACAACTAGAAGAGAATCCTAGATCGACATGTTCAGAGCAGTATTAGTGCATAAAGGCACAAGGTACATACTCGATCTTTTCCTATTTTCTATTTCGGGAAAGTGCGTGAGGGAAGTGTGAACTTCAACTCACTCGAACACTTGAAAGTTTGAGATTACACATCTTTTTATTTTTCGGCTTGTCTACAAGGAGACCTCCCACTCAAATTTTCAAGAGCATATAGATTTTGAACATATGTGATATAGATATAGTTTTGAAAACATTTTGAAAATTTATTTGATTTGGATGACAAAATATTTTCAAGTTTGAAAGTGAAAACGGTTTTTCAAAATTCAAACTAGTTTTGTAAAAATTCAATTTCAATTAAACTTTCAAAAATCAAAACATTTTAATCTTACACATCATGTTTATAATCATATGAAAAACATTTTTGCTCAAGAAAATTTTCTCATTAGAGTTCTTTAACTCATGGTAGTGGGGTTTGAAAATCCGGATTTCTAAAAAACTGGAGTTTCAGACAGCCGCGCACCTCGGAGTAAAATCGCCATATCTGGCGGCTCCGATGTCCTTTTCAGTAGAAACCGGTGGCATTGGACAGAGGACAGACAGAGCTTTAATTTGATTTAAGAATAATTAAATTTAGATTTCTGAGCAGAGAGTTATGCCACTTTTAATGCGGGTTTACTCCAGCTCGAAGAAAAAGAAATAAATTAAAGCTTGGTCCTACTTAGGTGCGAAAAAGAATCAAGTGTAACGGAACGTTTTAAGATGTTGTTTAAAGCTTTTATTTGTGTTTTATTAGCAGGGTAATAACATAGAATAAAAGAAATAACAACAAGCATAAAACGAATACGGTAAATAAAAGAAACTAGAAAGACAAAGTAACTAGTCACAAAATTTACCGAAATTTCTCAAACCTTTAAAACACGTTTTTCAATATAAAAAAATTAAAAACTTTTAGAACTGATTCTAATGTGTTTTAAAAACATCCCAAACTCATAGAAAATCAACATGCTTTTTAATTTAAAGACAAGAGCATTAAATTAAAAAAAAATCTAAGATTACAATTCTAACTTGTCACAAAATTAGTAAACTTTCGAAAACGATTTTCAAGCTCATAATTTTAAAAACATGTACATGCTAATCTTTGACCATAGCTCTGATACCATTTGTTGGAATCGATCTAGGGTTTGAGAAAATAATTAACGCTTCGGTAAGCGGCGGAATTTTAAAAATTTTCTTTTACAAGTAAAAACAGTTTTTACTAACCTAGACAAGTGCAAGTACATGTAATTAAAAACCAATATGAGCTAGAAGTTTACTAACCTTTCTTGAAGCTTGAACTTTGAAGAAGCTTTTGGAAAGTTTGCAACGCTCGTCTCCCCTCGCAGCACGTCTCTCTTTCTTTCCTCGGCACCTCGAGCAACCACGAAAGTTTCTATCACTAAATCACTCGAAAAGAAGGAATCAGTGAGTGGGCACTTTTAAACACTACGACTTAAGAACGAGTCTCGAAGTCGCAGAGCTAAACACTAGGTCGAGTGAGGACCTAGGTGCCAAGACAAGAAAAATCGAAAATAAACTAGAGAGAGAGAGAGAGGATTTTCGGCCAAAGTTCTAGAGAGAGAGTCTCTCAAATCTCTTAAACTTGGACGAATGAAATGTGAGGAAATGAGGCTCCTATTTATAGGAGAGGTCTCACTTTCAATAAGGTAGTTTCCTCTTCTATAGAATATCACATATTCATGAGCAATTTCCTCTTTTTTCCCTTTGAGACACTCGGCCAACTCAAGGCTTCTAGAAGCCTTGATTTGTTTCCAATTTTGTTCAAGGCCTTGCCTTGTCTCTCACTTGGCCGATTCCCACTTTCCTCTTGGAGGAAATTTGTTTCCTCTTTTTCTTTTGGCAAGTATCTAAATACATTTATGCACAAAATAAACTCTCCTATTTCTCTATTAGGGTAGGCGCCCAAGTCTCTCTAGAAGGAGCTTCTAGAAGCTTCTTCATTTGTTCATGACAACATGAGAAAGGCCCATTAAGAATTTTCAATAAAATTCTCATGAAATGAAATTAATTCACAAGGCCCAGTTAATCATATTATGGCCGAGTGACATTAAGTCATCAAATGAACTTGTCAAAATTTATTGACATCCATTTCATCCTTAGTCTCAAAAGACAAAAATACCCTTTCGATAATTTTCGTTCTTGTTTTGACTTAGCTTCCAGTTTAACAATTCCTATCGATGTGATTCGTGACAGTGACCTCATGGACCCAAATGAACAAAGCTTGAGCTAAACACTTGGACTCAAAAGTTCACAAACCTTTTCCAAGTTTAGCTTAATGCCAACTGACTCCACTAAAGAGCTGACACTGAAAATCTCCCGGTTCAAATGAATTTATTTTCTACTCAAGAATTCGACCTAATTATGATGAGCGGATCCACTGAATATTATCTATGTTTACCCTTCATGAATGTCATCAGCTAGTCGGGATTTACTAAATTACCATTTTACCCTTCTAGCTGTTATTTCCTCAACTCCTTTGTCGCTTGTGAATAAGTTAGAAACAATGTATTGACGAGGAGCTAACAAGTCACATTGTTTCATCCAAAAGAGTCAGGACTCAATTTGGACACTGGCCAGTTCATTTATTCACACTCCAAGGAACAAAGCATGAGGTGACATACATTGCATTTCAGCAATCTTGTACATGAATTCCATATGTATGAGAACTTCACAAAGTTACTCATGACAGACTCACAACTTAGTACTTCACCAATAGGCCTTGTTCGGAATCACATAGTGAGTCCGAACTTTGACTTTCTCAAATGAGAATACTAAGGTGTGAAATGGCATGTCTCATTTCAGGATTAAGGTAAGCATGATGCAATTCATACATAGTGACTTCGAGACATAAGAGGTTAAATGGTTTCCAAAAGAAAAAGAGGAAACAAATTTCCTCAAGAAGGAAATTGAAGTTGGCGGCAATAGACAAGGCAAGGGAGAAGCAAAACAAAAGAGGAAACAAATCCAAGGCTTCTAGAAGCCTAGCTTGGCCGTGTGACTTGAAGGGAATAAGGGAAATATTTGCTCATGAATATGTGATATTCTATAGAAATGGAAACTACCTTTATGAAGGTAATCCCTCTCCTATAAATAAGGCCCTCATTCTCATTGTTTTCTCATTGCACATAAGTTAGAGATTGAGAGCTTCTCTCTCTAGACCTTGTGGCCGCCAACTTCTCTCTCTCTCTAAGTTCTTTTTGTTTTTGTTTTGGAACCTAGGTCCACATTTGACCTAGTGTTTTAGCTCTTCGACTCTTAGACTTGTTCTTGAGTCGTCGTGTTTAAAAGTGCCCACACACTAATTCCTTCTAATCTCGGGTGATTCATGATAGAAATTTTTGTGGTTACTCGAGTTCCCGAAGAAAGAAGAAAGATGAGCCGCGTGGGGAGACGAACGTTTCAACCTTCCTAAGGCTTCTCAACGTTCAAGCTTCACAAATGTTAGTAAACTAGTAATGCTTTTAGATAGTTTTAAATATAAACATGTGCTTGCTCTTTGTCTGGGTTAGTAAAATTGTTTTACTTGTTTAAAAGAAAATTTTTATTTTCCGCCGCTTGCTCGAAGCGTTTAATCTTTTCGTAACCCTACATCAATTCCAACACCGCTATCCCCACGTCCTCTGTTCTGGTTCGCCAACTGTGATCAGTTTTCAGAACTTCCCTAAGGTCGATTACTCGAGCCTTGCTGGGACCTCATTCCGTCTCCTTGTTGCGGCCGACTCTCCCATCTTGACTGGGATCAAAATCTTTTCCTTGACTCATTGTGCTTTGGGCCGACAGTTTCAGAAGGTGTTGTAGCAAATGATTTCGGAGTAGCAGTCTGATCACCATCGCGCCAACCAGCAATCCGTAAAGCTCTCTGCACAGCATCGGCGTAAGTGCGAGGTCTAGCATCGCCACTATCCACTTGGCTCACAATATCCACGTTGTTGTGCGAACGACTAATTCATCTCATCTCAGCTTGTCTCTCTAGTGTGCGTCTGATGTCCGTGAGATCCGCTGCTGCAACATTCTCGGCATTAGACAGGTCTCATCTAGGTCCCATGCTTCTCAATTCTGGTCCACTTCCAAGTCACAACATCTAGAATGCGAGAAAAGAAAACATACCAACATATGATCATAACTCAAAACGAGATTTCATAAACATTTCTCATATCTACATCAAGTAAAAAAGATATATACAACCTGCATTCACACCAATACCATCTACACATCACATGGAAGCTATCGCTACATAGACAAATCTACATACTCCCCAAAAGAGAATAGCTGTTATCGCACGAAAATGAACAACGATTTAAAACTTTGGGTGGTTCAACCCAAGGCCGGACCAAGTGGCCGCATCCGAGCCAAAGGAGTGAACTCGAAAGTCTCGAGTTGGGTTTCCTCCAATCAGAGGGTTTCTCAGAGGAGAGAAGGGGTGAGTAGGGGAGTGACCGTGCTTTTTGTGTAAGCTTCCTACGTTCCCGTGTGAATAGGGATCAGGTCATAACGTAGTTCAAGGCGTATGTAACGCTGTATGAGGTGCGGAGCCTGGAGAGTGTGCTCGTCAGAAGACACGTAGCGTCGAGTTTTCCCCGAGCGATGTCTCGACTCTAGGATAGAGTTACCCGAGAGAGAATGTTTGTTTTCTCTCATTTGGAGGTGTGTGAGACTCTCAGTCGAGAGTTCCTTGTCATGGCGGGCGTGCTGAACACGTAGGCGATTTTCGGTCGAAAATGGTGGACGCGTCTAGTGTGCTAGACATGTAGGGGATTTTTAGTGGAAAATCCCGAGAGCGCGTTTGGGCTCTAGATTTAGCGCTCGATCAGAAGAAGCGACACTCGAGAGTCCCCGGGCGCGTTCCAGAATCTCTGAGAGCGAAAAGGGTGCTTCAGGCCAAAGATGGCATCCATAGAAGCAAAGAGGAGTCTGAGAGTGACTTGGACTGAATGTCGAATACCCCTCACTAAGGGGCGGGGGGGGGGGTATTTATAGTAGTTAGAGAGGCCTAAGAGGCTCGTAGTTCGTCCATGTGGGATGGGAGAGCGCGTTCTCCACGAGGAGGAGCGTGCTCTCCTAAAAAAAGGAGCAGCGCAAGTGCGCGGCGCGCAGAAGCCCCTGTGCGGCGTGCATGGTGCCTTGCGCGCCGCGCAGCACGTGCGTTGATCCTAGGCGCGTGCGGGGTGCTCTTCTCGTGTAGCGCACGCGCGCGTGCTTGCCCCAGGGGGTGCACGACGCGCAACCCTCCTGGCGCGGCGCGTAACACCCATGGTTTGGCGCGCGCCTTTGTAGCATGGCGTGTGGTTCGCTGCACGTGCGTCCTTTTCTGAGGAGCGCACGCGTGTCTTCCTTGAGGGGTGTGCGACCCATCTCGTCAGTTGTTTGTGGGCCTTAGTAGTCTTTGGTGTTCCCTTCCGTTGGGCTTTCGGAGCTCGGGATTTCGCGCAAGTTGCGCGAAATAGGAGAGACTATTCTCGAGGAATTAGGGTCGACAAGAGGACTCGTCAATCGACTTGTGGACACGAAATTCGACTCAAAGAGCAAACTAATTCGAGGAGAGAGACTCGACTTGAGGAGCTGAAAGTTTAGACACGAGGACTTGTCAGTCATCTCATGGAAGAAGGCTTGCCACTCTTTAGGACCTCCGACCTGACCATCGGCCCCTTAAGCGGCGTGTCTTCTCGATGTTTCGGGTTTTCCAAAAATGACCGACAACATTAGCCCCCAAGTTCGTTGCTCGAGAGGCTCCGGGCGATGAACTTTCATTTGTTTCAGTCGGGTGCAACTCAACGTGGGCAAGTGGACGCGATAGCATCCGTAGCTCTAGCCTCGGAGCAAAGGGACGTGCGCGCGCAAGCAGGGCGGGCGCGTGTGCGGAGGCAGACCTGTGTGTTGCGCCTTGTTCATCTTTGGGCAGAGTCCCACCCACGTCTCTCTTCGATAGCGTCTTGTTTGATGATATCTTCAAGCCAGAGTCCATGGGACTCGATGATGACCAACATGGCGATGATTGTCTAGTTGTGACCTGTTAGGGAAGATCATGACGTCTGTCTCGGCCAGCGTGGAAGGTAATTGCACTTGTGCGTTTCGGAAAGGCGTGCTTATTCCGAGGTCTCGGAGATGGAGGTTGATGCTACGGGCCGATGCTTCGAGAAGACGGAGTGGTGTCTGGTGGAAGGCTTTGTCGCTCCGGAGGGCTTCGACTGCTCGGGATTGATGCTCAAAGTTCGATCACGCATCGGGCATAAGTCGGTCTCACGGAAGCATCTGCCATTCTGATTTTGGTGGCGCTTCTCTATCTGCGTTCGGAAGATCGACCCTTATTCCCTAGACATGAGTGGTCTGAATTGATGTTGTCGTACAAAAATGAACAACTATTTAAAGCTTCGGGCGGTTCGACCCAAGGCCGGACCAAGTGGCCGCACCCGAGCCAAAGGTGTGAACTCGAAAGTCTCAAGCTAGGTTTTCTCCAATCGACACACTTCTCAGAGGAGAGAAGGGGTGAATAAGGGGAGTGACCGTGCCTTTTGTGTACGCTGCCTACGTACCCGTGTGTGGGATCATGTCAGAATATAGTTCAAGGCGTATGTAACGCAGTATGAGGCGTAGAGCCTAGATGGTGTGCTTAACAGAGGAGACGGATCGCGGGGAGTCCTCGGCGACGTCTCATAACTCTGGGATCGAGTGACCCGAGAGAGAATGTGTGTTTTCTCTCTTTTAGAGATGTGGGAGACTCTAAGTCAAGAGTTCTTTGTCGTGGCGGAGCTTATAGACGCGTAGGCGATTTCTTGTCAGAAATGGTGGACGCGTCTAGTGTGCTAGACGCGTAGGCGATTTTCAGTCGAAAACTGTAGGAGCACTCGTAGGCTCGGGATTAGTCGTTCGATCGAGAGAGGCAGCACTCTGGACTCCCCGGGAGTGCTTCGGAATCTCCGAGAACGAGAAATCGAGGAGAATCCGCTTCAGGCCAAGGATGGCATCCAGAGAAGCAGAGAGAAGTCTCAAGTTTCTTTAAAAGAATAGGATGGCTTCCCCCTCAATGAGATGGGGTATTTATAGTAGTTGGAGGGGCCTAGGAGGCTTGTATTTCGTCCATGTGGGACTGGAGAGCGCGCTCCGCCGAGAAGAGGAGTGCAGCGCGCGCCGCAACGCACGGCGCGCAAAGTGCCCCGCGCGGTGCGCGGCCTTCCTAGCGCGGCCCGCAAACCTTGCTGCGTGCGCGCGGGGGAAGTTTTTGGACGCGCACGCGCTCGCCATGGGGCTGTGCGGCACGCAGCTTGTCTGGCGCAGCGCGCGCCTCCTTGGCCTGGTGCACGGCTCGCTCCACGCGCGTCGTGCGCGTCTTCTTCGTGTAGCTCACCTCATGGACCTTTTTTGGGCCTTTAGAGATCTTTGAGGACCCGTCCTGTTGGGCCTTCGGGATTCGGGATGTCACGCAAATCGCATGAAGCATGAAAGTCTTTACTCGAGGAATCAAGGTCGACACGAGGATTTGCTAATCGGCTCATGGACGCATGACTCGACTCGAGGAGCGGGGCTCGACTCGAGAAGAGAGACTGAACTTGAGGAGTTATCTCGACTCGAGGAGTTATGACTCGACTCGAGGAGTGAGGCTCGACTCGAGGAGAGTGACTCAACTTGAGGAGTTATCTTGACTCGAGGAGTTATGACTTGACTCGAGGAGTAAGGCTCGACTCGAGGAGCAAGGATCGACTCGAGGAGTGAGGCTCGACTCGAGGAGTATGACTCGACTTGAGGAGCTGAAAGTTTGGCACGAGGACTTGCCAGTCGACTCGTGACGGAAGGCTTGCCGCTCTTCAGGACCTCCGACCTGACCATCGGCCTTTTGAACGGCGTGTCTTCTCGGCGTTTCGGGTTTTCCGAAAACGTCTGACAACATTAGCTCCCCAAGTTCATCGCTCGGGAGGCTCCGAGCGGTGAACTTTTAGTTGTTTCTGCTGGGTGTTTGAGGAAAATTTATTTCCCAAAGCTTCGCTGTCGTGAAGCCTTTGTGATTAAAAAGAATATTCTCACAATTGCATGTCCTCTCTCCCGCCTTTTCGTCTCTCTCAACATGAGCGTGTGATCAACACGTGAAGGAGGATCCAAGCGGACAGGAGGCGCGTAGCTCGACGTGGGTGAGGCGGACGTGATTGCATCCGTCGCTCTAGCCTCGGAGCAAGGGAAGATGTGCGCGCAAGCAGGCAGGCGCGTGTGCAGAGGCGGACCGGCGTGTCGCGGCTTGTTGATCTTTGGGCGAAGTCTTGCCCAAGTCTTTCTTTGATGGCGTTTTGGTTGATGATATCTTCAAGCCGGAGTCCGTGGGACTCGGTGATGACTAGCATGGCAATTATTGTCTAATTGTGACCTGTTAGGGGAAGATCATGGCGTCCGTCTCGGCCAGCTTGGAAGGCGATTGCACTTTTGCATTTCGCAAAGGCGTGCTCATTCCGATGTCTCGGAGACAGAGGTTGATGCTCTGGGCCGATGCTTCGAGAAGACGGAGTGGTATCTGGTGGATGGCTCTGCCGCTCCGGAGGGCTTCGACTGCTCAGGGATCGACGCTAGAAGTTTGATCATGCTTCGGGTATAGGTCGGTCTCACGAGGGCATCCACCGTTCCGACTTTGGTGGCGCTTCTCCGTCTGTGTTCGGAAGATCGACCCTTATTCCCCAGATGTGAGGGCGGGTCTCAGTTGAGGCCTTTGGAGCAGTGTCACTCCGATTCTGGCTGACTTTTCTACCGATGCGGGGGTAGATAGTCTCCGTTGAAGACGTGAAGGGACATCGTAATGAGTAGCGACGTTGACTTCTTCTGTCACGGCGTTCTTGACACCCAGAGGGTAAGTTTCCCTCTGTTTGTTGTTTTTACTTTGTTTTGCAAACATCTTGCTTTGGCTAGCCTGCTCTTCAAATCGCTTCAGGTGCTTGCTCGTGCAACCCGAGGCGAGAAGATTCTACACGACCTCATTCGTCGCATGGGACTCCTCCAGGAGGAGCTTGCTCGAGCGGAGTCTCAGCTAGCTCAGGCCGAGCGAGGTTCTCGCTCAGAGGCGGAGTTCACGAGTCTTCGAGAGCAGCTTCAATTAGCTCGCATGGAATGGGGAGTCTCCCAAGGCGATTGTGATCGTGCTCAGTCGACAGTGGCAAAGATGGCCGGAGAGTTGACTATGGGGCGTCAAGCTCTATAGGTGGCGACTTGGCCATCGAAAGTTTACCACAGCGAGGCGTGTGACCTTTGATGCCAGTTGGTCATGCGGACGGATGAGGTGTCATCATACGGGGACAGTCTTCCATCAAGCGGGCTGCCTGCGTTCGTATTCTGATTAGCTATGTCATGTCTTGGTAGATACGCGTTTTTGTTGATAGTTTCGACAAGTCTTCTGCCTTCGTAGGGTTTGGCTTTCCTTCCCATAACAGCTTGGCTTGTCGCCTTTGGGGGTTCAGCCTTAGACGTACGAATTGTTGTATGGTTCGCGTCCTTGTTCCCGAGCGATCGTGTTGCTTTCTCCGGGTTGGGACAAGTCTGTCGTAGTTATGGTGATGTGGGTGCATCGTGTGAGATGGCATGAACAGCGCCTAGTATGGCGGTTCAGCTGCATCACGTAGGTCGTTTAGGTGCGTCGTGAGAGACAGCTTGGATGCACCATGTATGTGTCTTATGTACGCCATGTAGGCATCCTAGGTGCGCCGTGTAGGCGTCTTACGTGCGCCCTGTAGATGTCTCAGGCACATCGCGAGGGATGGCTTAGAGGCACCATGTAGGCGGCTTAGGTGTGCCATGTAGGCGTCTTAGATGCGCCATGTAGGCGGCTTAGGTGCGCCATGTAGGCGTCTTACGTGCGCCATGTAGGCATCATAGATGCGCCATGTAGGCGGCTTAGGTGTGCCATGTAGTCATCTTACTTGCCCCATGTAGGCGTCTTAGGCCTGCATCTCTTGGATGTCTGATGGCGCGCCGCGAAGGCGTCTTTAGCCTGCATCTCTTAGATGTCTCATGGCGCGCCGCGGAGGCGTCTTTAGCCTGCATCTCTTGGATGTCTCATGGCGCACCGCGAAGATGTCTTTAGCCTGCATCTCTTGGATGTGTCATGGCGCGCTGCGGAGACGTCTTTAGTCTGCATCTCACGGATGTCTTATGGCACGCCGCGTAGGCGTCTTTGGTGCGCCATGTAGGCGTCTTAGATGCACCATGTAGGCGTCTTAAGTGCGCCATGTAGGCGGCTTAGGTGTGCCATATAGGCGTCTTATGTGCGCCATGTAATCGTCTTAGGTGCGTCACGAGGGACGACTTGGTTGCGCCATATAGGTGTCTTACGTGCGCCATGAAGGCATCTTAGGCGGGTCGCGAGGGACGACTTACTTGCGCCATATAGGCGTCTTAAGTGCGCCATGTAGGCGTCTTAAGCCTACATCTTGGATGTCTTATGGCGCGCCGCGGAGGCGTCTTTAGCCTACATCTCTTGGATGTCTTACGGCGCGCCGCAGATGCATCTTTAGCCTGCATCTCTTGGATGTCTTACGACGCGCCGCGGAGGCATCTTTAGCCTGTATCTATTGGATGTCTTACGGCGCGCCGCGTAGGCGTCTTTAGCCTGCATCTCTTGGATGTCTTATGGCACGCCGCGTAGGCGTCTTTGGTGCGTCGCAAGGGACGGTTTTGGTGCGCCATGTAGGCGTCTTACATGCGCCATGTAGGCGTCTTAGGTGCATGCTTGTTCCCGTTTATGTTCGGGTGTTTTGTTTTGGTGGAGCGTACTTTCTTGAGGATTTCGAGCATACTTACCGTTGCCTATGTCACTAGCCCCCCGAGTTTTGGGTTTACAAGCGTTATCTTGATGACAGAAAAACTTTGGTAAAGTCGATTTTGAAAGAAAAACCTCGAACTTTATTATTATTACAAAAATTTGAAAACCTAAAACATCGGCTCGTAGGCCTTATTGAATGTTGGAAAGCAAAGCAATAAAATGGGGGAAGCGCTGGTTACTGGTAGTACTGCCTCAAGTGTTCCGCATTCCACGAGTGACAGATCGGGGTCCCATTCGTGTATTCGATGTAGTAGGTCCCATCATGTATGACTAGGCGGACTCTGTAGGGTCTTTCCCTATTTGGGATGAGGACATCGGCACCTTGTACTTGGGTGTCATGCAGATGTCTTCGTTGATTTCGCGGAGGACCTTGGTCGACTCGACGCTATCTCTCAGCTGGGAGATCGTGTTAACCGTCTTGCTAGCGGGTTTTCCATCGATTCCTTGGATGTAGCATATTCTGGATTGGGATTGATCTCCAGCCATGATGCCGATTCCATCCTCGGTAGGGAACTTCACTAGTAGGTGGTATGTAGAAGTAATAGCCCTTAATCGGTTTAGCGTGGGTCGCCCAATGATTACATTGAGGGCGACTCATGATCAACCACTAGGAATGGGACCATGTGAATGACTTCAATGCCTCCGGGAGTTTCGAAGGTGACCGGTAGATCGATGATGCCTTCGGTCATGACTCTCTCCCCAGTGAAACCAAATAAAGGCGTTTGGGTCGGAGTTGGGCGTAGCCCCCGAGCTTCATGCGCTCTAGGGTGGTCTTGAAGATTATATCGGCAGCACTGCCGTTGTCGATGAGAACCCTTTTCACTAGGTTATTAGCCACTTGGGCTTTGAGCACTATAGCGTCATTGGGCGGATGCACAACTCGCTTGGCCTCTTCGTTGGTGAAGTACATCGCCTCGTGCCGTACGGACGGAGGTTCCTCGTAGGTGAGGTTGATGTGCATAATGGCGTCTCCTTGGGACGCGGCCCTAAGGAATTTTTTCCGTTGTCGGGCCGAATCTCCACTTTGTGGACCTCCCAGTATGATAGTCACAACGTGGAGCTGCGGATTGGCATCGGCAGTAGCGTCGGCTCGGTCGACAGAAGTAGCTGTTCCTCCTCCCTTGCCAGACTGTGGTCTGCTTGAGGTGGGGCCCACAGCGCTAATCATGCGTAACACAAACTCTTTTAGCTCACCCCGTTGGATCAGAGCCTCGATTTGCCTTTTGAGATTCTGGCACTTGGAGGTCAGGTGACCGTATTCCTGATGGAACTCGTAATATCTAGACTGGTCGCGAGTCATGGAGTCTTTTTTCATTGGAGCCGGGGCGACGAACTTGTCACGTGCCAAAGCCAAGATCCGATCCGGCGTCGTGTTCAGTGGTGTGAACGATAAATACCCTTTAAAGTCTTTCGTAAGTCGCGGCTTTTGGGGCATCGGAGGTAGGCTATTAGAAGTTTGACCCCCTCTGTTTCGCCTTTTATGGGAGTTGCCTTGCTCGTTGCTAGGTTCGTCTCGGCGGTGAGAGCTTTGATTACTGCCCTTGCGGCCATCGAGGTAATCTTCGACTCCCATGAAGGTCTTGGCTCGAGTCATTAACTCGGTCATGGTAGAAGGGACACGGCCGACGACGGACTTGAGGAAGTCACTTGTGCGCCAGCCTTCAATGATGGCAGTGATTGCGTCTTTGTCGTCAAAGCGGTCGACCTTATTCGATTCTTAAGTGAATCGGGCGAGGTATCGTCTAAGAGACTCGCCACTCTCTTGCCTGATTGACCACAGGTACATCTTGGTCTTCTTTTGGACCATAGATGTAGCGAAGCGTGTTAGGAACATGTCATTCAGGTCTTTGAATGATGGGATGCTCCCCGGCCTTAAGTTCTTGAACCACTCAAAACCGGGTCCGGCGAGGGTAAGACTAAAAGCTTGGCACATGGCGCCGGGAGCGACACCCTGCATCGTCATCTAGGTTTTATAATGATGGATGTGGTAAGCGGGATCCGCTTTTCCATCATAGGGGGCGAGGTTCGGGAGTTTGAAATTTCCTGTACATACCTTGGCCAATATCTGAGTTGTGAAAGGCGAGGAATTCTCCTCAACGACCCCATAGGCACTTTCGCCTACTCCATATTGTCGGAGATCTCGTACTTCATTTCGAAGATTGTGGATCATAGTGACCACATCGAAACCGGTAGTCGGAGTAACTCCCTGTTCGGGAGGAGTCACCTACCGCCTCTCATTAGACCCTTGACCCGTGCGGCGGTTCCCGTTAGTTGGGGCTGCTACGGGGATGTTCGGCCGAGAGCTTAGTCGCTCTCTCAGGTCATTGCCAAGCTCATTGCGTTGAGCAGTAAGATGATCCCTAAGATTCGGGCTTGCCGCACGGAGGCTTTGGCTTCGTCTAAGACGGTGCGCTCTTCGCGTGCCCTGACTTTCCGCAACATTCTCCCTTTGACCAAGTCGGTCAAGGGCCGAACGTCGGGAATTCCCCTCTTGGGAGGCCGCATGTGCATTCCCTGTCTTGGGTGAGGGGTTGGAAGGACCTGCTTCATTCACGGTGAGGAGTCCCCCATCCTTTGTGAGAGAAGTCTCGATATCCTTCGAATCATCAATGCCGTCATAATCTGGGTCGCGATCGCGACTTTCCTCACTGAGGTTCTCGGGATCCCCGTTGGGAATCATCGGGTTACGCATAGGTTTTTTTTTGCAGCCAATCGGCTGTGGTACCTTGCATTCTTCGTCTTTAGTTGGCGTACATTCTCTTCCAACTCCATGATGCGGTCGTCCCTGCTATCTGGAGATGGAGATGGTGAGCGGGTCGAGCTCTCTTCAGGGAGCGACTATTCGTCACCATGCGCTCTGGAGCGCAAGAAATATTTTTTAGATCCAGTAGCATTATCGGGGTTATTAACGCCCACAGAACGCATGGGTGGCTGACTACTCATCTTTTCTCGAGTCCGAGAAAGTCGAGTATTCAAGAGAAGAGAAGAAGATGAACAGAGAGGATTTCGGGTTGAACAAGTCGGGAAGCCCCCTCCTTCTAACGCCAAAATGTTGTCGCACGAAAATGAACAACTATTTAAAGCTTCGGGCGGTTCGACCCAAGGCCGGACCAAGTGGCCGCACCCGAGCCAAAGGTGTGAACTCGAAAGTCTCGAGCTAGGTTTTCCCTAATCGATGCACTTCTCAGAGGAGAGAATGGGTGAATAGGGGGAGTGACCGTGCCTTTTGTGTAGGCTGCCTATGTACCCGTGTGTGGGATCAGGTCAGAACGTAGTTCAAGGCGTATGTAATGCAGTATGAGGCGCGGAGCCTAGAGGGTGTGCTCGATAAAGGAGACGGATCGCGGAGGAGTCCTCGGTGACGTCTCAGAACTCTGGGATCGAGTGACCCGAGAGAGAATGTGTGTTTTCTCTCTTTTGGAGATGTGGGAGACTCTAAGTCAAGAGTTCCTTGTCGTGGCGGAGCTTCCGGACGCGTAGGCGATTTCCAGTCAAAAATGCAGGACGCGCATGCAATTTCTTGTCAGAAATGGTGGACGCGTGTAGTGTGCTAGACGCGTAGACGATTTTCAGTCGAAAACCGTAGGAGCACTCGTGGGCTCAGGATTAGTCGTTCGATCGAGAGAGGCAGCACTCGGGAGTCCCCGGGAGTGCTTCGGAATCTCTGAGAACGAGAAATCGAGGAGAATCCGCTTCAGGCCAAGGATGGCATCCAGAGAAGCAGAGAGAAGTCTCAAGTTTCTTTAGAAGGAATGGGATGGCTTCCCCCTCAATGAGAGGGGGTATTTATAGTAGTTGGAGGGGCCTAGGAGGCTTGTATTTCGTCCATGTGGGACTGGAGAGCACGCTCCGCCGAGAAGAGGAGCGCAGTGCACGCGCGGCGCACAAAGGGCCCCGCGGCGCGCGGCGCGCAACGCGTGGCGCACGGTGCGCGGCCTTCCTAGAGCGGCGCTCAAACCCTGCCGCGTGCGCGCGGGGGAAGTTTTTGGACCCGCGCGCACTCGCCATAGGGCTGTGCGGCGCGCGCCTGCTTGGCCTAGTGCACGACTCACTCCACGCGCGTCGTGCGCGTCTTCTTCGTGTAGCTCACCTCAAGGACCTTTTTTGGGTCTTTAGAGATCTTTGAGGACCCGGCCCGTTGGGCCTTCAAGATTCGCGATGTCACGTAAATCGCATGTAGCATGAAAGTCTTTACTCGAGGAATCAAGGTCGACACGAGGATTTGCTTATCGAATCGTGGACGCATGACTCGACTCGAGGAGCGGGGCACGAATCGAGGAGCGTGACTCAACTTGAGGAGTTATCTCGACTCGAGGATTTATGACTCGACTCGAAAAGCAAGGCTTGACTCGAGGAAAGTGACTCAACTTGAGGAGTTATCTTGACTCGAGGAGTTATGACTCGACTCGAGGAGCAAGGCTCGAGTCAAGGAGTTATCTCGACTCGAGGAGTTATGACTCGACTCGAGGAGCAAGGCTCGACTCGAGGAGTGAGGCTCGACTCGAGTAGTATGACTCGACTTGAGGAGCTGAAAGTTTGGCACGAGGACTTGCCAGTCGACTCGTGACGGAAGGCGTGCCGCTTTTCAGGATCTCCGGCCTGACCATCGGCATTTTGAACGGCGTGTCTTCTCGGCGTCTTGGGTTTTCCGAAAATGATCGACAACAATTGAGACCTTTGGAGCGGTACCGATCTGATTGTGGCCGACTTTTTTGCCGACGTAGGGGCGGATAGTCTCGAGTTCGTGAAGGAGATCAGAGGCATGTCGGAGGCTCGGAAAGCTGGGGAGCGGTTTCGCTCGACCGAGCTGATGGCGTCGACTGGGTGGTTTTCGTCTTTCCTTCCCGGTCAAGAGGACATCTAGTAAGCGGAGAGGGTCCCTCGCGCCGCAGCGTCTCCCTCAGGCGCCGGTCTTTTAGGTAATTTCCGCCTTTGTCTTTGTGGTTTGAGTCTTCATTTTAGTCAAAGTCCTGACTTTTGTTTTCTTCGCAGCTTTCTCAGCTAGGGCGAGCGTTCGTGCGCGTTTGGCGAGGTCTACTCGAGACTCGAACGTCCTGGCAGAGACTCGTTCTCGGATCGTGGTGTGATATTGAACGTTCGACGTAGAGCGGTCCCCGTGCTTCTTTGAAGTGACCCTCTTCTTTGGCACTACCGGGTGCGAATTCGGACTCGAAGCACGCAAAGTCGACGATCGAGGCAGAGGCTATGGAGGTCAGAATGAAGTGTTCTCGGGGGATCGATGAGTCTCTGTTGAAGACATGGAAGGGCATCGTAGGAAGTGGTGATGTGGAATTCTTCCGTAATGGCGTTTCTGATGCCCAGAGAGTAAGTTTCCCTCTACTTGTCTTTTCACTCTGTCTTGCGGCAACCTCAATTTTGCTAACTTGCTCTTCAAATTGCTTCAGGTGCTCGCACATGCGGCTCGAGGCGAGAAGATTCTACATGATTTTATTCGGCGCATGAGACTCATCCAGGAGGAGCTTGCTCAAGCGAAGTCTCAGCTAGCTCGAGCCGAGCGAGGTTCTCACCCAAGGGCGAAGTTCGCAAGTCTTCGCGAGAAGCTTCAAGAGACTTGTGTGGTATTGGGAGTCTGTCAAGGCAAGTGCGATCGTTCTCAGTCCGCAGTAGCGAAGATGGGTGGAGAGTTGACTGCCACTCGATCTACGGAAGTTTTTCGGAGCGAGGTGCGAGACCTTCGACGCCAGTTGGATACACGGACGGATGAGGTGGTCATCCTACAGGGCCAGCTTTTGTCAATCGAGGCTTCCAGCATCTGGGCAGAGGGCGAATGCGATTCTTTGGCGGAGGAAGTAGCTCAGCTTACTACGGAGAAGGCAGTAGTGGAACAGCTTGCGTGTGACTAGCAGGACGACTTCGATGTCGGGGTCGAGGAAGTGAGGCGCGCTACGGCGGTAGAGTGTCTGGAAGCTACCGCTGCAAAGAATGTCTCTCGAGGGATCACTTTCGACTTCTTTGACTCTCTATTCCCGCCGCTTGATAGGATCGAGCCTCTTACTGACGAACACATTGTGTTCGAGTAGTTTTTCGCATAAGTGTTTAGCACATTGCTTTCGTTAGGAGTTTCTTTTCAGCGCACTTGTCTCAGCGCTTATTCTTTCTAGGAATTTTGGGGCAGTTGCATTCTTTTATGGAATATAATTTTGATCTTTTGAACAAGTCTGCTCATTTTGATCGTGCATTATCATTCAAATTAGCCCTGGCGTGTCTCGGTAGATACGTGTCCTTGTCGATTGCTTCGACAAGTCTTTTGCCTCCGCAGGATTTGGCTTTCCTTCCTATAGCACTTTGGCTTGTTGCCTTTGCGGGTTTGGCCTTAGGCATGCGAACCATTGCATGGTTTGCGTCCTTGTTCCCGAGAGAATATGTCGCTTCTTTGAGTTTGGACAAGTCTGTCGCAGTTGTCAATGGTGCCCATAAGAAAAGTAGTAGTCTTTACATATGTAAATTTGATGTAATAAAGTCTCACGAAGACTCTTGCTTGTAACTGCTATTATTCCTTGTCTGTATGAAACTTTATGATAAACTATAGTCTTTAGTCGTTAGACAACCCTAACAACAAATGAAGAGTCAAATATAGATTTGCATGAACAAACTCTTCATGGTTTGCTTAAAACAATATATTCGCAATCTAAGGGTCAAAGGGCTATTGATCCCATTATGATTATTAAGAGAATCTATGATGTCTGGTTATTGGACATTGAGAGTTGGAGACTCTATAGTTCTTCTAGGTATCTTCTGAAGGTACTGAATTGACCAGTGCACTTCTAGAGACAGAATAAGAACAAACAATTCAACCTCTTATGTCTCGAAGTCACTACGTATGCATTGCATCGTGCTTACCTCAGTTCAGAAATGACACATGTCATTTCATAGCTTACGTAATCTGATTTGAGAAAGTCAGAGTTCTAGATTTACTATGTGATATAGACAGGACCTATTGGTGAAGTACCAAGTTATGAAGATGTCATGAGTAACTTTGTGAAGATCTCATAGGTATGGAATTCATGTACAAGATTGCTGAAATGCAATGTATATCACCTCATACTTTGTTCCTTGGAATGTGAATAATGAACTGGCAAGTGTCCAAATTGTTGGAATCGATCTAGGGTTTGAGAAAATAATTAACGCTTCGGTAAGCGGCGGAATTTTAAAAATTTTCTTTTACAAGTAAAAACAGTTTTTACTAACCTAGACAAGTGCAAGTACATGTAATTAAAAACCAATATGAGCTAGAAGTTTACTAACCTTTCTTGAAGCTTGAACTTTGAAGAAGCTTTTGGAAAGTTTGCAACGCTCGTCTCCCCTCGCAGCACGTCTCTCTTTCTTTCCTCGGCACCTCGAGCAACCACGAAAGTTTCTATCACTAAATCACTCGAAAAGAAGGAATCAGTGAGTGGGCACTTTTAAACACTACGACTTAAGAACGAGTCTCGAAGTCGCAGAGCTAAACACTAGGTCGAGTGAGGACCTAGGTGCCAAGACAAGAAAAATCGAAAATAAACTAGAGAGAGAGAGAGAGAGGATTTTCGGCCAAAGTTCTAGAGAGAGAGTCTCTCAAATCTCTTAAACTTGGATGAATGAAATGTGAGGAAATGAGGCTCCTATTTATAGGAGAGGTCTCACCTTCAATAAGGTAGTTTCCTCTTCTATAGAATATCACATATTCATGAGCAATTTCCTCTTTTTTCCCTTTGAGACACTCGGCCAACTCAAGGCTTCTAGAAGCCTTGATTTGTTTCCAATTTTGTTCAAGGCCTTGCCTTGTCTCTCACTTGGCCGATTCCCACTTTCCTCTTGGAGGAAATTTGTTTCCTCTTTTTCTTTTGGCAAGTATCTAAATACATTTATGCACAAAATAAACTCTCCTATTTCTCTATTAGGGTAGGCGCCCAAGTCTCTCTAGAAGGAGCTTCTAGAAGCTTCTTCATTTGTTCATGACAACATGAGAAAGGCTCATTAAGAATTTTCAATAAAATTCTCATGAAATGAAATTAATTCACAAGGCCCAGTTAATCATATTATGGCCGAGTGACATTAAGTCATCAAATGAACTTGTCAAAATTTATTGACATCCATTTCATCCTTATGTCTCAAAAGACAAAAATACCCTTTCGACAATTTTCGTTCTTGTTTTGACTTAGCTTCCAGTTTAACTATTCCTATCGATGTGATTCGTGACAGTGACCTCATGGACCCAAATGAACAAAGCTTGAGCTAAACACTTGGACTCAAAAGTTCACAAACCTTTTCCAAGTTTAGCTTAATACCAACTGACTCCACTAAAGAGCTGACACTGAAAATCTCTCGGTTCAAATGAATTTATTTTCTACTCAAGAATTCGACCTAATTATGATGAGCGGATACACTGAATATTATCTATGTTTACCCTTCATGAATGTCATCAGCTAGTCGGGATTTACTAAATTACCATTTTACCCTTCTAGCTGTTATTTCCTCAACTCCTTTGTCGCTTGTGAATAAGTTAGAAACAATGTATTGACGAGGAGCTAACAAGTCACATTGTTTCATCCAAAAGAGTCAGGACTCAATTTGGACACTGGCCAGTTCATTTATTCACACTCCAAGGAACAAAGCATGAGGTGACATACATTGCATTTCAGCAATCTTGTACATGAATTCCATATGTATGAGAACTTCACAAAGTTACTCATGACATACTCACAACTTAGTACTTCACCAATAGGCCTTGTTCGGAATCACATAGTGAGTCCGAAATTTGACTTTCTCAAATGAGAATACTAAGGTGTGAAATGGCATGTCTCATTTCAGGATTAAGGTAAGCATGATGCAATTCATACATAGTTACTACGAGACATAATAGGTTAAATGGTTTGTTCTTATATTGTCTCTAGAAGTGCACTGGTCAATTCAGTACCTTCGGAAGATACCTAGAAGAACTATAGAGTCCCCAACTCTCAATGCCTCATAACCAGACATCATAGATTCTTCTAACAATCATACTGAGGTCAATAGTCCTTTGACCCAAAGATTGCGAATATATCGTTTTAAGCAAACTACGAAGAGTTTGTTCATGCAAATCTACATTTGTCTCTTCGTAAGTTGTTTAGTTTGTTTATGGACTAAAAGACTATGGTTTTATCATAAAGCTTCAGACAAGGAAGATTGAATGAACGTTTCAACTTTATTAATGAATGAATAGGCAATTACAAGCAAGAGTCTTCATGAGACTTTATTACATCAAATGTTCAACATAAAGATTACAACTCTTCTTGTGGGCACTATTGACAACAAACTCCCACTTGACTCAAAGAATATGTGTGTAGTCTTTCATGCCTAATCCCTCACGATGTTGGTCGAAGACCTTGTTCGCTAGGGCCTTGGTGAATGGATGTGCTAGGTTGTCCACCGTTGAGATCTTCTTCACTTCCACGTCTCCGCGCTGCACGATCTCTCGAATCAAATGGTATTTCCTCTCAATATGCTTAGAGCGCTTATGGCTTCTAGGTTCCTTTGAGTTAGCGACAGCCCCACTATTATCACAATAAAGGGTCATGGGCTCGTCGACGTTTGGAACAACTTCCAAATACTTAAGGAATTTTCTAAGCCATACAACCTCTTTGGATGCTTCACAAGCAGCCACATATTCTGCTTCCATTGTGGAGTCAGCAATGCAAGATTGCTTAATACTTCTCCACACAACAGCTCCACCATTAAGGATGAACACAGATCCCGAAGTGGATTTCCTAGAATCCTTATCCGCTTGAAAATCGGAGTCGGTATATCCCGTCATAGTCAGGTCAGTACCTGAGTATGTAAGCATCAAGTTCCTAGTTCTTCGAAGATACTTAAGAACATGCTTAACAGCAATCCAGTGCTCGGGTCCAGGGTTGGATTGGAAACGGCTAACTACGCCAACGGCGAAACATATATCAGGTCTAGTGCAAAGCATAGCATACATGAGGCTTCCTACGGCAGAGGCGTAAGGAATCTTCCTCATGTCTTCAATCTCTTGTGCAGTCTTGGGAGACTGGTCCTTAGAGAGTGAAACTCCATGCCTAAAGGGTGTTTGACCCCTCTTGCAGTCTTGCATCGAGAAGCGATCCATCACCTTATCAATATAAGATGCTTGAGAGAGCGACAGGGTCCGGTTTTTCCTATCTCGAAAGATTTGGATCCCCAGAATGTACGCGGCTTCTCCTAGATCCTTCATATCGAATTGCTTTGCCAGCCAGACCTTAACCTCAGATAACTTACCCACGTCATTACCAATGAGCAGTATATCATTGACATATAGTACCAGAAACACAACTTTGCCTTCGTGTATTAACTTGTAAACACAAGGCTCATCTATTGACTGTTCAAAGCCAAAGCTCTTTACAGTTTCATCGAATCTAATATTCCATGACCTAGATGCTTGCTTTAGTCCATAAATGGATTTAAGCAACTCACAAACCTTGGTCTCTTGAACTTTATCCACGAAACCGTCTGGTTGAGCCATGTAAATGCGCTCGTCAAGATTGCCATTCAGAAAGGCTGTCTTGACATCCATTTGCCAGATCTCATAGTCGAGAGCTGCAGCTATGGATAGGAGTATGCGGATGGATTTAAGCATTGCGACTGGCGTGAAGGTTTCTTCATAGTCAATCCCTTCTTGTTGGGTATAACCCATTGCCACAAGTCGTGCTTTGAACGTCTCGACGTTCCCATCAGGACCCCTTTTCTTCTTGTATATCCACTTACACCCTACGGGTTTAATCCCTTCAGGAAGGTCTACAAGTTTCCAGACTTTGTTGACATACATCGAGTGCATTTCAACTTTCATGGCGTCAAGCCAAAGGTTTGATTCAGAACAAGCCATTGCTTGGCTATAGGAAACAGGGTCATCCATGTCGGAGACGGCTACAAGAGAGTCTCCATAAGACATGTACCTGTCAGGCTTTTGAGTAGCCCTCCCACTACGTCTAAGTACTACTTGACGAGATTCTGATGAGTTAGGTTGTGTTTCAGTTGGGGTAAGAACAGTTCTTACAGATGAGGTAGAAGCTTCCTCACCCAACTTTTCTTCAAGCACAATTTTGCTTCTAGGTTTCGCATCCTTCATAAAGTCCTCCTCAAGGAAACGAGCATTCGTGCTAACGAAAGTCTTATCGTCCTCGGGACTATAGAAAGTAAAACCTTTGGTTTCCTTCGGATATCCTACAAACAGGCACAATTCTGACCTACTAGCCAACTTGCTAGTCTTTTGCCTCAGCACGTGTGCAGGGCAACCCCAAATTCGGATGCGGCCAAGGTTCACTTACGGCTTGTCCATCTCTCATAAGGAGTACCAGGAACCGTTTTAGACGGAACTTGGTTCAGAATGTAGGCGGCTGTTTTGAGGGCATATCCCCAAAAGGAAAGCGGGAGTGATGAGTAACTCATCATCGATCTAACCATCTCCATAAGAGTTCGGTTTCTTCTCTCTGACACTCCGTTTTGTTGAGGTGTGCCAGGTGCGGTAAGCTGAGAAGCGATACCTTCTTCTTTAAGAAAGTCATCGAACTCTCCAGACATATACTCACCACCTCGATCAGATCGAAGGGTTTTGATCACTTTGCCAGTTTGCTTTTCCACTAAAGCCCTAAAGACCTTAAATACGTTAAAGGTCTCGGATTTGTGTTTAAGCAAATAGACAAACCCATATCTTGAGTAATCATCGGTGAAGGTAACGAAGTATTCGTATCCTCCACGTGCCTGTTGGTTGAGCGAACCACATACATCAGAATGTATTAGTTCCAGCAACTCAGTGGCTCTTCGACCCTTATCGGAGAAAGGTCGCTTAGTCATTTTTCCTTCTATGCAGGATTCACAAGTAGGTAGTGAGCCTATTGCAGAGGCTTGGCGTGGACCATCCCTCACAAGTCTCTTAATCCTATCTAGACTGATATGACCAAGTCTTAAGTGCCAGAGGTATGTTGAATTTGTTAGATCGGAGGATTCAGAAAGTTTGATCCTCTTTGGCTCCCTAATTAGATCGTTATCTATTTCGGTGTCTAAAAGAGAAGGTTGAGTGGGATAGATGTATAAAAGACCATTCTTGATACATGCATCAGTGACGAAAGAATTAGAAAAAGAAATACGAATTCCATTCTTTATGAACTTTAAATAATAATCTTGCTCGAAAAGTTGAGCAACAGATACTAGGTTTTTCCCAAAGGAAGGAACATAATACACATTATTCAAATTTAAAGTTCGATCTTCAAAAGATAGCGTCACGGATCCCACAACCTTCGCAGACACCACGCTCTCATCACCCCACTTGAAGCAGAAGTCGCCATCCTCTAAGCTTTTGCTTTTTTTAAAACCAGTCAAGGAGCAGCAAATATGGTTAGTAGCAGCGGAGTCAACAATCCACGATGATACATTATCAGCTACTAAACAGGCTTCAGTAACAAGTACAATACCTTTTGCTTTGGTTTTGAGGTAGGCGGGACAGTTCCTACGCCAGTGACCAGGCTCGTTGCAGTGGTGGCACTTGTCGTTAGACTTGTCCACCTTTGGAGCCTTTGGCGCCTTCTTCTTCGTGTGAACCTTAGGTTGGTTCTTCTTCTCGGCGTTGCGAGGTCTCTTCTTAGATCCAGAGGTGGAGGCAGTAGCATGTACTTCTCCTTGAGCCCTCTTTTTCTTAGTGAGTGCCTCAGCGGTTTGAAGTTCCTTCATGAGCTCGGTAACAGTGTACTCTAGCTTGTTCATGGAATAATTCAACTTGAAGGTATCAAAGGTTTCGGGGAGAGTTTCCAAGATCATATCTATTTTAGTCTCCCCATCAATCTCAGATCCAAGAATCTCCATTTCGTTTAGATAGCTAATGATCAACATCATATGATCTCTAACGGGAGTTCCAGCCTTCATACGACAGTTCATGATTTGTCGGACCGCTTGTTGCCTAGCTTGACGTCCTTGCCCTCCAAACATCTCATGGAGATTGTAGAGCATATCGGTGGTGGTTTCATAATCACGATGTTGTTGTTGCAACACATTGTTCATCGATGCCAAAATATAGCATCTCGCAATCTCATCAGATCAAAGCCAGGCCGCAAGGACGTCTTTCTCCTCTTGCGTCGAATCATCATTCGTTTTAGGACATGGGGTGGTGAGAACCCATTTGTGCTTGTCGACAGTAAGGACTATGTCGAGGTTACGTTTCCAGTCGACGTAATTGTCGCCTTCGAGTTTATTCGAGGAAAGAATTGTAGAGAGAGGGTTGAGAGACATATTGCCTATAAAAGTTGAAACAAGTTTATGATTAGTCTTTGGTTTAGGATTTAAGTTTTATTAAGACTTTTTGTAAAATCCAAAGGTGTTATAAACCAAACGATAATTTACTCCCTCAAGAGAAGGCCGCAAAAAATCTCCATTTATAAGTAAATGACATATCATTAATGCTAAGCCAAGATGTCAATACATCTATTTTGACTAGCCACCTTTTAAATTGGTTTGATCACTCACATCCTTTCGCAGAGCCTCAAGGGAGGATACTAGGGATTGAACCTAAGTGTGCAACCAACCACTTAGTCCAAAAGATCAGCTTTGAAAAACAATCCCCCAAGGGGAGGCCTTGCCATCATTGCATCACTCTCGGACGTAGTTCATTGAGCAATGATCGAAGCAATAACGCCTTGGAGTACCCACATTTAAGTGAGGGTCGCAAGAGCGGCTCTTAGTCCCACGTTATTGCATCTTTCATTAGTGTTGGGGATCGTGGGTTACAAACAACGAATATAACCCTCCCACTTAGTTTTTGGAGTTGGTTCATCGACTCTTATAAGTTCGGAAACAAATTTCCTAGTTAGAGAGCGACAGAGCGGACAACTAGAAGAGAATCCTAGATCGACATGTTCAGAGCAGTATTAGTGCATAAAGGCACAAGGTACATACTCGATCTTTTCCTATTTTCTATTTCGGGAAAGTGCGTGAGGGAAGTGTGAACTTCAACTCACTCGAACACTTGAAAGTTTGAGATTACACATCTTTTTATTTTTCGGCTTGTCTACAAGGAGACCTCCCACTCAAATTTTCAAGAGCATATAGATTTTGAACATATGTGATATAGATATAGTTTTGAAAACATTTTGAAAATTTATTTGATTTGGATGACAAAATATTTTCAAGTTTGAAAGTGAAAACGGTTTTTCAAAATTCAAACTAGTTTTGTAAAAATTCAATTTCAATTAATCTTTCAAAAATCAAAACTTTTACTCTTACACATCATGTTTATAATCATATGAAAAACATTTTTGCTCAAGAAAGTTTTCTCATTAGAGTTCTATAACTCATGGTAGTGGGGTTTGAAAATCCGGATTTCTAAAAAACTGGAGTTTCAGACAGCCGCGCACCTCGGAGTAAAATAGCCATATCTGGCGGCTCCGATGTCCTTTTCAACCGAAACCGGTGGCATTGGACAGAGGACAGACAGAGCTTAAATTTGATTCAAGAATCATTAAATTTCGATTTCTGAGCAGAGAGTTATGCCACTTTTAATGCGGGTTTACTCCAGCTCGAAGAAAAAGAAATAAATTAAAGCTTGGTCCTACTTAGGTGCGAAAAAGAATCAAGTGTAACGGAACGTTTTAAGATGTTGTTTAAAGCTTTTATTTGTGTTTTATTATCAGGGTAATAACATAGAATAAAAGAAATAACAACAAGCATAAAACGAATACGGTAAATAAAAGAAACTAGAAAGACAAAGTAACTAGTCACAAAATTTACCGAAATTTCTCAAACCTTTAAAACACGTTTTTCAATATAAAAAATTAAAAAACTTTTAGAACTGATTCTAATGTGTTTTAAAAACATCCCAAACTCATAGAAAATCAACATGCTTTTTAATTTAAAGGCAAGAGCAATAAATTAAAAAAAAATCTAAGACAACAATTCTAACTTGTCACAAAATTAGTAAACTTTCGAAAACGATTTTCAAGCTCATAATTTTAAAAACATGTACATGCTAATCTTTGACCATAGCTCTGATACCATTTGTTGGAATCGATCTAGGGTTTGAGAAAATAATTAACGCTTCGGTAAGCGGCGGAATTTTAAAAATTTTCTTTTACAAGTAAAAACAGTTTTTACTAACCTAGACAAGTGCAAGTACATGTAATTAAAAACCAATATGAGCTAGAAGTTTACTAACCTTTCTTGAAGCTTGAACTTTGAAGAAGCTTTTGGAAAGTTTGCAACGCTCGTCTCCCCTCGCAGCACTTCTCTCTTTCTTTCCTCGGCACCTCGAGCAACCACGAAAGTTTCTATCACTAAATCACTCGAAAAGAAGGAATCAGTGAGTGGGCACTTTTAAACACTACGACTTAAGAACGAGTCTCGAAGTCGCAGAGCTAAACACTAGGTCGAGTGAGGACCTAGGTGCCAAGACAAGAAAAATCGAAAATAAACTAGAGAGAGAGAGAGAGGATTTTCGGCCAAAGTTCTAGAGAGAGAGTCTCTCAAATCTCTTAAACTTGGACGAATGAAATGTGAGGAAATGAGGCTCCTATTTATAGGAGAGGTCTCACCTTCAATAAGGTAGTTTCCTCTTCTATAGAATATCACATATTCATGAGCAATTTCCTCTTTTTTCCCTTTGAGACACTCGGCCAACTCAAGGCTTCTAGAAGCCTTGATTTGTTTCCAATTTTGTTCAAGGCCTTGCCTTGTCTCTCACTTGGCCGATTCCCACTTTCCTCTTGGAGGAAATTTGTTTCCTCTTTTTCTTTTGGCAAGTATCTAAATACATTTATGCACAAAATAAACTCTCCTATATCTCTATTAGGGTAGGCGCCCAAGTCTCTCTAGAAGGAGCTTCTAGAAGCTTCTTCATTTG